>NW_026286534.1:0-2704 GCF_023373465.1 Oncorhynchus keta | reverse complement strand
TACATTTACATTTACATTTAAGTCATTTAGCAGACGCTCTTATCCAGAGCGACTTACAAATTGGTGCATACACCTTATGACAACCAGTGGAACAGCCACTTGCATCTAAATCTTGTTGGGGGAGAAGGGGGGTGAGAAGGATTACTTACCCTTACTTACCCTATCCTAGGTATTCCTTGAAGAGGTGGGGTTTCAGGTGTCTCCGGAAGGTGGTGATTGACTCCGCTGTCCTGGCGTCGTGAGGGAGTTTGTTCCACCATTGGGGGCCAGAGCAGCGAACAGTTTTGACTGGGCTGAGCGGGAACTGTACTTCCTCAGTGGTAGGGAGGCGAGCAGGCCAGAGGTGGATGAACGCAGTGCCCTTGTTTGGGTGTAGGGCCTGATCAGAGCCTGGAGGTACTGAGGTGCCGTTCCCTCACAGCTCCGTGGCGAGCACCATGGTCTTGTGAAGCGACAGCTTCAACTGGAAGCCAGTGGAGAGACGGAGGAGCGGGGTGACGTGAGAGAACTTGGGAAGGTTGAACACCAGACGGGGCTGCGTTCTGGATGAGTTGTAGGGGTTTAATGGCACAGGCAGGGAGCCCAGCCAACAGCGAGTTGCAGTAATCAAGACGGGAGATGACAAGTGCCTGGATTAGGACCTGCGCCGCTTCCTGTGTGAGGCAGGGTCGTACTCTGCGGATGTTGTAGAGCATGAACCTACAGGAACGGGACACCGCCTTGATGTTAGTTGAGAACGTCAGGGTGTTGTCCAGGATCACGCCAAGGTTCTTAGCGCTCTGGGAGGAGGACACAATGGAGTTGTCAACCGTGATGGCGAGATCATGGAACGGGCAGTCCTTCCCCGGGAGGAAGAGGAGCTCCGTCTTGCTGAGGTTCAGCTTGAGGTGGTGATCCGTCATCCACACTGATATGTCTGCCAGACATGCAGAGATGCGATTCGCCACCTGGTCATCAGAAGGGGGAAAGGAGAAGATTAATTGTGTGTCGTCTGCATAGCAATGATAGGAGAGACCATGTGAGGTTATGACAGAGCCAAGTGACTTGGTGTATAGCGAGAATAAGAGAGGGCCTAGAACAGAGCCCTGGGGACACACCAGTGGTGAGAGCGCTGTAGGAGGGTATTTAGACTTTCACGCCCACCTGGTAGGAGCGACTCTGTCAGGTAGGACGCAATCCAAGCGTGGGCCGAGATGCCCAACTCGAGAGGTGTCTGTAGTTGTTGACATCGGAGGATCGAGTGTAGGTTTTTTCAGAAGGGGTGCAACTCTCGCCTCTTGAAGACGGAGGGACGTAGCCAGCGGTCAGGGGATGAGTTGATGAGCGAGGTGAGGTAAGGAGAAGGTCTCCGGAAATGGTCTGGAGAAGAGAGGAGGGGATAGGTCAAGCGGGCAGGTTGTTGGGCGGCGGCCGTCACAAGACGCGAGATTTCATCTGGAGAGAGAGGGGAGAAAGAGGTCAGAGCATAGGGTAGGGCAGTGTGAGCAGAACTAGCGGTGTCGTTTGACTTAGCAAACGAGGATCGGATGTCATCGACCTTCTTTCAAAATGGTTGACGAAGTCATCTGCAGAGAGGAGGAGGGAGGGGGGGAGGATTCAGGAGGGAGGAGAAGGTGGCAAAGAGCTTCCTAGGGTTAGAGGCAGATGCTTGAATTTAGAATGGTAGAAAGTGGCTTTAGCAGCAGAGACAGAGGAGGAAAATGTAGAGAGGAGGGAGTGAAAGGATGCCAGGTCCGCAGGGAGGCGAGTTTTCCTCCATTTCCGCTCGGCTGCCCGGAGCCCTGTTCTGTGAGCTCGCAATGAGTCGTCGAGCCACGGAGCGGGAGGGGAGGACCGAGCCGGCCTGGAGGATAGGGGACATAGGGAGTCAAAGGATGCAGTAAGGAGGAGAGGAGGGTTGAGGAGGCAGAATCAGGAGATAGGTTGGAGAAAGTTTGAGCAGAGGGAAGAGAAGATAGGATGGAAGAGGAGAGAGTAGCGGGGGAGAGAGAGCGAAGATTGGGACGGCGCGATACCATCCGAGTAGGGGCAGTGTGGGAAGTGTTGGATGAGAGCGAGAGGGAAAAGGATACAAGGTAGTGGTCGGAGACTTGGAGGGGAGTTGCAATGAGGTTAGTGGAAGAACAGCATCTAGTAAAGATGAGGTCAAGCGTATTGCCTGCCTTGTGAGTAGGGGGAGGTGAGAGGGTGAGGTCAAAAGAGGAGAGGAGGGAAAGAAGGAGGCAGAGAGGAATGAGTCAAAGGTAGACGTGGGGAGGTTAAAGTCGCCCAGAACTGTGAGAGGTGAGCCGTCCTCAGGAAAGGAGCTTATCAAGGCATCAAGCTCATTGGATGAACTTCCTCCGAGGGAACCTGGAGGGCGATAAATGATAAGGATGTTAAGCTTGAAAGGGCTGGTAACTGTGACAGCATGGAATTCAAAGGAGGCAATAGACAGATGGGTAAGGGGAGAAAGAGAGAAAGACCACTTGGGGGAGAGATGAGGATCCCGGTGCCACCACCCCGCTGGACCAGAAGCTCTCGGGTGTGCGAGAACACGTGGGCGGACGAGGAGAGAGCAGTAGGAGTAGCAGTGTTATCTGTGGTGATCCATGTTTCCGTCAGTGCCAAGAAGTCAAGGACTGAGGGAGGCATAGGCTGAGATGAACTCTGCCTTGTTGGCCGCAGATTGGCAGTTCCAGAGGCTACCAGAGACCTGGAACTC
>NW_026286533.1:0-7732 GCF_023373465.1 Oncorhynchus keta | reverse complement strand
CTGTGTAATTACATTTAACATTTACATTTAAGTCATTTAGCAGACGCTCTTATCCAGAGCGACTTACAAATTGGTGCATTCACCTTATGACATCCAGTGGAACAGCCACTTTACAATAGTGCATCTAAATCTTTTAAGGGGGGTGAGAAGGATTACTTTATCCTATCCTAGGTATTCCTTAAAGAGGTGGGGTTTCAGGTGTCTCCGGAAGGTGGTGATTGACTCCGCTGTCCTGGCGTCGTGAGGGAGTGTGTTCCACCATTGGGGAGCCAGAGCAGCGAACAGTTTTGACTGGGCTGAGCGGGAACTGTACTTCCTCAGTGGTAGGGAGGCGAGCAGGCCAGAGGTGGATGAACGCAGTGCCCTTGTTTGGGTGTAGGGCCTGATCAGAGCCTGGAGGTACTGAGGTGCCGTTCCCTTCACAGCTCCGTAGGCAAGCACCATGGTCTTGTAGCGGATGCGAGCTTCAACTGGAAGCCAGTGGAGAGAGCGGAGGAGCGGGGTGACGTGAGAGAACTTGGGAAGGTTGAACACCAGACGGGCTGCGGCGTTCTGGATGAGTTGTAGGGGTTTAATGGCACAGGCAGGGAGCCCAGCCAACAGCGAGTTGCAGTAATCCAGACGGGAGATGAGAAGTGCCTGGATTAGGACCTGCGCCGCTTCCTGTGTGAGGCAGGGTCGTACTCTGCGGATGTTGTAGAGCATGAACCTACAGGAACGGGCCACCGCCTTGATGTTAGTTGAGAACGACAGGGTGTTGTCCAGGATCACGCCAAGGTTCTTAGCGCCCGGGAGGAGGACACAATGGAGTTGGGCCGGACCGTGATGGCGAGATCATGGAACGGGCAGTCCTTTCCCCGGGAGGAAGAGCAGTCTACTTGCCGAGGTTCAGCTTGAGGTGGTGATCCATCATCCACACTGATATGTCTGCCTGACATGCAGAGATGCGATTACCTGGTCATCAGAAGGGGGAAAGGAGAAGATTAATTGTGTGTTGTCTGCATAGCAATGATAGGAGAGACCATGTGAGGTTATGACAGAGCCAAAGTGACTTGGGTGTATATGAGAATAGGAGAGGGCCTAGAACAGAGCCCTGGGGGACACCAGTGGTGAGCGCGTGGTGAGGAGACAGATTCTCGCCACGCCACCTGGTAGGAGCGACCTGTCAGGTAGGACGTAATCAGCGTGGGCCGCGCCGGGAGATGCCCAACTCGGAGAGGGTGGAGAGGAGGATCTGATGGTTCACAGTATCGAAGGCAGCCGATAGGTCTAGAAGGATGAGAGCAGAGAGAGTTAGCTTTAGCAGTGCGGAGCGCCTCCGTGATACAGAGAAGAGCAGTCTCAGTTGAATGACTAGTCTTGAAACCTGACTGATTAGGATCAAGAAGGTCATTCTGAGAGAGATAGCGGGAGAGCTGGCCAAGGACGGTACGTTCAAGAGTTTTGGAGAGAAAAGAAAGAAGGGATACTGGTCTGTAGTTGCTGACATCGGAGGATCGAAAGTAGGTTTTTTCAGAAGGGTGCAACTCTCGCTCTCTTGAAGACAGAAGGGACGTAGCCAGCGGTCAGGGATGAGTTGATGGCGGTGAGGTAGGAGAAGGTCTCGAGGAAATGGTCTGGAGAAGAGAGGAGGGGATAGGGTCAGCGGGCAGGTTGTTGGGCGGCCGGCCGTCAAAACGCGAATTTCATCTGGAGAGAGAGGGGAGAAAGAGGTCAGAGCACAGGGTAGGGGCAGTGAGCAGAACCAGCGGTGTCGTTTGACTTAGCAACGTAGGATCGGATGTCACGACCTTCTTTTCAAAATGGTTGACGAAGTCATCTGCAGAGAGGGGGAGGGGGGGAGGGGGAGGGAGGATTCAGGAGGGGAGGAGAAGGTGGCAAAAAGGGAGCTTCTAGGGTTAGAGGCAGATGCTTGGAATTTAGAGTGGTAAAAGTGGCTTTAGCAGCAGAGACAGAGGAGGAAAATGTAGAGAGGAGGAGAAAGGATGCCAGGTCCGCAGGGAGGCAGGTTTTCCTCCATTTCCGCTCGGCTGCCTGGGGCCCTGTTCTGTGAGCTCGCAATGGTCGTCGAGCCACGGAGCGGGAGGGAGGACCAGCCGCCTGGAAGATAGGGGACATAGAGAGTCAAAGGATGCAGAAAGGGAGGAGAGGAGGTTGAGGAGGCAGAATCAGGAGATAGGTTGGAGAAGGTTTGAGCAGAGGGAAGAGATGATAGGATGGAAGAGGAGAGAGTAGCGGGGGAGAGAGAGCGAAGGGTTGGGACGGCGCGATACCATCCGAGTAGGGGCAGTGTGGGAAGTGTTGGATGAGAGCGAGAGGGAAAAGGATACAAGGTAGTGGTCGGAGACTTGGAGGGAGTTGCAATGAGGTTAGTGGAAGAACAGCATCTAGTAAAGATGAGGTCGAGCGTATTGCCTGCCTTGTGAGTAGGGGGAAGGTGAGAGGGTGAGGTCAAAAGAGGAAAGGAGTGGAAAGAAGGAGGCAGAGGAATGAGTCAAGGTAGACGTGGGGAGGTTAAAGTCGCCCAGAACTGTGAGAGGTGAGCCGTCCTCAGGAAAGGAGCTTATCAAGACATCAAGCTCATTGATGAACTCTCCGAGGGGACCTGGAGGGCGATAAATGATAAGGATGTTAAGCTTGAAAGGGCTGGTAACTGTGACAGCATGAAATTCAAAGGAGGCGATAGACAGATGGGTAAGGGAGAAAGAGAGAATGACCACTTGGGAGAGATGAGGATCCCGTGCCACCACCCCGCTGACCAGAAGCTCTCGGGGTGTGCGAACACGTGGGCGGACGAAGAGAGAGCAGTAGGAGTAGCAGTGTTATCTGTGGTGATCCATGTTTCCGTCAGTGCCAAGAAGTCGAGGACTGGAGGGAGGCATAGGCTGAGATGAACTCTGCCTTGTTGGCCGAGATCGGCAGTTCCAGAGGCTACCGGAGACCTGGAACTCCACGTGGGTCGTGCGCGCTGGGACCACCAGATTAGGTGACGCGGCCCTGGTGTGGAAGCGTTTGTATGGTCTGTGCAGAGAGGAGATAACAGGGATAGACAGACACATAGTTGACAGGCTACAGAAGAGGCTACGCTAATGCAAGGAGATTGGAATGACAAGTGGACTACACGTCTCGAATGTTCAGAAAGTTAAACTTACGTAGCAAGAATCTTATTGACTAAAATGATTAAAATGATACAGTACTGCTGAAGTAGGCTAGCTGGCAGTGGCTGCGTTGTTGACACTACACTAATCAAGTCGTTCCGTTGAGTGTAATAGTTTCTACAGTGCTGCTATTCGGGGCTAGCTGGCAAGCTAGCAGTGTTGATTACGTTACGTTGCGTTAAAGAACGACAATAGCTGGCTAGCTAACCTAGAAAATTGCTCTAGACTACACAATTATCTTTGATACAAAGACGGCTATGTAGCTAGCTATGTAGCTAGCTACGATCAAACAAATCAAACCGTTATGCTGTAATGAAATGAAATGAAAATGTGATACTACCTGTGGAGCGAAGCGGAATGCGACCGGGTTGTTGAGTGCGGAAGTTCTATTCAGTAGACGTTGGCTCGCTGTTGGCTAGCTAGCAGTGTCTCCTACGTTAAGGACGACAAATAGCTGGCTAGCTAACCTCGGTAAATTAAGATAATCACTCTAAGACTACACGCTCTAAACTACACAATTATCTTGGATACAAGACAGCAAAGACAACTATGTAGCTAGCTAACACTACACTAATCAAGTCGTTCAGTTGAGTGTAATAGTTTCTACAGTGCTGCTATTCGGTAGACGGTGGACGTTTGCTAGCTGGCTAGCTGCTGGGCAGATAGCAGTGTAGACTACGTTAGGACGACGAAACACGAAGTTGCAATAGAAGTGCTGACTGTGTCACTTTGTTGTCCTCTTTCTTTTCCTTTTCTTCTGTCCTTCTTTTGTCCTTATTTTGTCTTCCTTTCTTCTGTTAACTAGATATTTTTTTGTTGTTATTCTTTGTAAGCTAGCTAGCTTCTTCCAGGAGAGTCCCTAGCAACTGCTTAGCAACAAGTAAACAATTCTGCTAGCAATTCAGCTAGCTAAAATAACTGTACAATTTTATGAATAAATACTTTTTCAAAAGCCTGTCTTTTTTGGTTTGTTCCTTGTTTTGTCTTCTATTGAGTCTTGCAGTTTTCTCTTGATTTTTTCGATGTACTTCACTCTAAAAACCATTTAAATCTCAATATATACAGGAGCTCATTTTTCAGCAGCTGCTCAATTTAGAACTCCGGAACATACAAGACACACACAGAAACACAAACCTGCAGTCTGACCTATCCCATCTCACAATAGTTAAACCCTCTCTTGATTAACTACACGACTGCTTTTATCCTTATCCTATAGCATTATTTTCCTAGAAAATTAACAATCTTCCCCCTCCCCATAGCTACTGGTATGGAACCACTCCAGTCTTCTCCCGGTGCAGCAGTACACAGAGCACCTGGCTGCGGTGAAGGCCATTGCTTGGTCCCCCCCATCAGCACGGCCTGCTGGCATCTGGAGGGGGCACAGCCGACCGCTGTATCCGCTTCTGGAACACCTTGACGGGCCAGCCCTGCAGTGCACCGACACCGGATCCCAGGTGTGCAACCTGGCCTGGTCCAAACACACCAATGAACTGGTACGTAGCTAGTGGGTGCTTTTTGAGTTCATTCTTTGGGAAACCTGAACAACAATGATTATGAAATGGGGTCTCCCGGGCCCATTGCGCCACCCGCAGCGCTAGCTGTGCCACCAGAGACTCTGGGTTCGCGCCCAGGCTCTGTCGCAGCCGCCATGACCGGGAGGTCTGAGGCGACGCACAATTGGCCTAGCCTCATCCGGGTTTTGGAGGGTTTGGCCGGTAGGGATATCCTTGTCTCATTGCACACAAGCGACTCCTGTGGCGGGCCGGGCACAGTGCACAACTAAGGTCGCCAGGTGCACAGGGTTGGCTGGCTTCCGGGTTGGATGCGCGCTGTGTAATTTTTTTTGTTGAATTTTACCCCCCTTTTCTCCCCAATTTCGTGGTACTATCTTGTCTCATCTCTACAACTCCCGTACGGGCTCGGGAGAGACGAAGGTCGAAAGTCATGCGTCCTCCGAAACACAACCCAACCAAGCAGCACTGTTTCTGAACACAGCGCATCGAACCCGGAAGCCAGCTGCACCAATGTGTCGGAGGAAACACCGTGCACCTGGCGACCTTTGTTAGCGTGCGGCCGGCCCGCCACAGGAGTCGCTGGTGTGCGATGAGACAAGGATATCCCTACCGGCCTAACCCTAACCCAGACGACGCTAGGCCAATTGTGCATCGCCCCCACGGACCTCCGGTTGAAAGTCACTTCAATAAGGCTGCAATTGGTTTGTCTATGGACATTGCATGGCTGTGTGCTCTATATAAACATGTCAGCAACTGGTGTGGCAGAAATAGCTGAATCAACTCATTTGAAGGTGTGTCCACATACTTTTATATATAGTATACAGTGCACAGTTTTATACAGTTTTGGAAAGCATTCAGACCCGTTGCCTTTTCCACATTTTATGTTACAGCCTTATTCTAAATTCTATTATTTCTCTCACACAATACCCCATAATGACAAAGCGAAAACTCTATTAACCTGTTGATCCTACCCCTACCTTTTGAACATTCTGTTAAAAATCGCGCAACATTTCAGCACCCTGCTACTCATGCAAGGAATATAGTATATGCATATGATTAGTATGTGTGGATAGAAAACACTCAGACGTTTCTAAAACTGGTTAAATAACGGCTGTGACTATAACAGAACGTGCGTTTCATCGAAAAGCGCAGGAAAATCTGATCACTGAAAATTGGAAAATATATCGATGCGCCACTTGAATGAATTGTTGAATGGGAACCACATTACCTGGAGCCGAGATTGCAATTCCTACAGCTTCCACGATGTCAACAGTCTTGTCATTTGCCTAGGATTTGTTTCTTGGTCAAACGAACAAGAGACAGCCCATTTCTTCTGGTCTCCGACCAGATATTTTGGTTGAGATTTATCCGGACATTATTTCAAGACGGAGAGCTGTAGAATATACATCGCCTCGTGATCAATTTGATCGATTATTAACGTTTACTAATACCTAAAGTTGCATTACAAAAGTATTTCAAGTGTTTTGTGAAAGTTTATCGACTTTTTTTTTAATTTAAAAATGACGTTGCGTTATAAAACGCTGTTTTTTTCCTTGATCACAGTCTTCATAGATCGATATCTAGGCTATATATTGACCGATTTAATCGAAAAAAAGACCCAATAGTGATGTTTATGGGACATCTAGGAGTGCCAACAGAGAAGATCGTCAAAGTAATGAATGTTTTATATTTTATTTCTGCATTTTGTGTAGCGCCGACTATGCTAACTATTTTGTTTTTACGTCCCTGCGGGTCTTTAGGGGTGTTGCATGCTATCAGATAATAGCTTCTCATGCTTTCGCCGAAAAGCATTTTAAAAATCTGACTTGTTGCCTGGATTCACAACGAGTGTAGCTTTAATTCAGTACCCTGCATGTGTGTTTTAATGAACGTTTGAGTTTTAACGAGTGCTATTAGCATTTAGCGTAGCGCATTTGCATTTCCAGATGTCTAGATGGGACGCCTGCGTGTCGGGTCGACCTAAGAGGTTAAAGATCTTAAACAGAAATACCATTGTGTCAAGGCACAATTTCTGCAGCATTGAAGGTCCCCAAGAACACAGTGGCATCCAGCATTCTTAAATGGAAGAAGTTTGGAACCACCAAGACACTTCCGAGAGCTGGCCAGCTTGCCAAACTGAGCAATCTGGGGAGAAGGCCCTTGGTCACTGAAAGAGCTTCTCTGGAGATGGGAGAACCTTCCAGAAGGACAACTATCTCTGCAGCACTCCAACAATCAGGCCTTTATGGTATAATTACCAGATGGTATAATGGCCACTTCTCAGTAAAAGGCACATGACAGCCCGCTTGAGTTTGCCAAAAGGCACCTAAAGGACTCTCTGATCTTGAGAAACAAGATTTTCTGGTCTGATGAAACCAAGATGGAACTCTTTGTCCTGAATACGAAGCGTCACGTCTGGAAAACACTGTAGGGATGCTGCCAGGTTAAGCATGGTGGCAGCATCCTGCTGTGGAGATGTTATTAAGCGGCCGGGACTGGGAGACTAGAGAGATCCTTGATGGAAACCTGCTCCATTGCGCACCGGACCTCAGGCTGGGGATAAGGTTCACCTTCAAACAGGACAACGACCCAAGCACGCAGCCAAGACAATGCAGGGGTTGCTTAGGGACAAGTCTCTGAATGTCCTAGACTGGCCCAGCCAAAGCCTGGACTTGAACCCAATCGAACATCTCTGGAGAGACCTGAAAATAGCTGTGCAGCAACACTCCCCTTTCCAACCCGAAAAAAAAGCTTGAGAGGATCTGCAGAGAAGAATAGGAGAAACTCCCGAATACAGGTGTGCCAGCTTGTTGCGTCATACCCAAGAAGACTTCGAGGATGTAATTGCTGCCAAAGGTGCTTCAACAAAGTATTGTGTAAAGGGTCTGAATACTTATGTAAATGTGATATTTCAGTTTTATATATATATATATATATTAGCAAAGTTTCTAAACCGTTTTGCTTTGTCATGGTGTATTGTGTGTAAAACAAAATGTGTGTCCTCAATATACACACAATACACCATGACAAAGCAAAGCAAAAACAGGTTTAGAAACTTTT
>NW_026286532.1:0-3038 GCF_023373465.1 Oncorhynchus keta | reverse complement strand
TCCTCTTTCAACTCATAACTCCTGATAACACCTCTACATAACTCCTGATAACACCTCTACATAACACCTCTACATAATCTCCTGATAACACCTCTACATAACTCCTGATAACACCTCTACATAACTCCTCTACATAACTCCTCATAACACCTCTACATAACTCCTGATAACACCTCTACATAACACCTCTACATAACTCCTCATAACACCTCTACATAACTCCTCTACATAACTCCTCATAACACCTCTACATAACTCCTGATAACACCTCTACATAACACCTCTACATAACTCGTTGAAAAGTGAAAGACTAAAGTTACATACATGGGATGCTTTAGTGAACACCTCTACATAACACCTCTACATAACTCCTGATAACACCTCTACATAACTCCTGATAACACCTCTACATAACTCCTCTACATAACTCCTCATAACACCTCTACATAACTCCTGATAACACCTCTACATAACACCTCTACATAACTCCTCATAACACCTCTACATAACACCTCTACATAACTCCTGATAACACCTCTACATAACTCCTGATAACACCTCTACATAACACCTCTACATAACTCCTCATAACACCTCTACATAACTCCTGATAACACCTCTACATAACTCCTCTACATAACTCCTCATAACACCTCTACATAACTCCTGATAACACCTCTACATAACATCTCTACATTTTTAATTTTTTTTTTTTATTTCACCTTTATTTAACCAGGTAGGCTAGTTGAGAACAAGTTCTCATTTGCAACTGCGACCTGGCCAAGATAAAGCATAGCAGTGTGAACAGACAACACAGAGTTACACATGGAGTAAACAATTAGCAAGTCAATAACACAGTAGAAAAAAATGGGCAGTCTATATACAATGTGTGCAAAAGGCATGAGGAGGTAGGCGAATAATACAATTTTGCAGATTAACACTGGAGTGATAAATGATCAGATGGGCATGTACAGGTAGAGATATTGGTGTGCAAAAGAGCAGAAAAGTAAATAAATAAAAACAGTATAAAAACAGTATGGGAATGAGGTAGGTGAAAAAGGGTGAGCTATTTACCTATAGACTATGTACAGCTGCAGCGATCGGTTAGCTGCTCGGATAGCTGATGTTTGAAGTTGGTGAGGGAGATAAAAGTCTCCAACTTCAGCGATTTTTGCAATTCGTTCCAGTCACAGGCAGCAGAGTACTTGAACGAAAGGTGGCCAAATGAGGTGTTGGCTTTAAGGGATGATCAGTGAGATACACCTGCTGGAGCGCGTGCTACGGATGGGTGTTGCCATCGTGACCAGTGAACTGAGATAAGGCGGAGCTTTACCTAGCATGGACTTGTAAATGACCTGGAGCCAGTGGGTCTGGCGACGAATATGTAGTGAGGGCCAGCCGACTAGAGCATACAAGTCGCAGTGGTGGGTGGTATAAGGTGCTTTAGTGACAAAACGGATGGCACTGTGATAGACTGCGTCCAGTTTGCTGAGTAGGGTGTTGGAAGCCATTTGTAGATGACATCGCCGAAGTCGAGGATCGGTAGGATAGTCAGTTTTACTAGGGTAAGCTTGGCAGCGTGAGTGAAGGAGGCTTTGTTGCGGGAATAGAAAGCCGACTCTGGATTTGATTTTTGATTGGAGATGTTTGATGTGAGTCTGGAAGGAGAGTTTGCAGTCTAGCCAGACACCTAGGTACTTATAGATGTCCACATATTCAAGGTTGGAACCATCCAGGGTGGTGATGCTAGTCGGGCATGCGGGTGCAGGCAGCGATCGGTTGAAAAGCATGCATTTGGTTTTACTCGCGTTTAAGAGCAGTTGGAGGCCACGGAAGGAGTGCTGTATGGCATTGAAGCTCGTTTGGAGGTTTGATAGCACAGTGTCCAATGACGGGCCGAAAGTATATAGAATGGTGTCGTCTGCGTAGAGGTGGATCAGGGAATCGCACCGCAGCAAGAGCAACATCATTGATATATACAGAGAAAAGAGTCGGTCCGAGAATTGAACCCTGTGGCACCCCATAGAGACTGCCAGAGGACCGGACAGCATGCCCTCTGATTTGACACACTGAACTCTGTCTGCAAAGTAATTGGTGAACCAGGCAAGGCAGTCATCCGAAAAACCGAGGCTGTTGAGTCTGCCGATAAGAATTTGGTGATTGACAGAGTCGAAAGCCTTGGCGAGGTCGATGAAGACGGCTGCACAGTACTGTCTTTTATCGATGGCGGTTATGATATCATTTAGTACCTTGAGTGTGGCTGAGGTGCACCCGTGACCGGCTCGGAAACCAGATTGCACAGCGGAGAAGGTACGGTGGGATTCGAGATGGTCAGTGACCTGTTTGTTGACTTGGCTTTCGAAGACCTTAGATAGGCAGGGCAGGATGGATATAGGTCTATAGCAGTTTGGGTCCAGGGTGTCTCCCCTTTGAAGAGGGGGATGACTGCGGCAGCTTTCCAATCCTTGGGGATCTCAGACGATATGAAAGAGAGGTTGAACAGGCTGGTAATAGGGGTTGCGACAATGGCGGCAGATAGTTTCAGAAATAGCGGGTCCAGATTGTCAAGCCCAGCTGATTTGTACGGGTCCAGGTTTTGCAGCTCTTTCAGAACATCTGCTATCTGGATTTGGGTAAAGGAGAACCTGGAGAGGCTTGGGTGAGGAACTACGGGGGGCGGAGCTGTTGGCCGAGGTTGGAGTAGCCAGGCGGAAGGCATGGCCAGCCGTTGAGAAGTGCTTATTGAAGTTTTCGATAATCATGGATTTATCGGTGGAGACCGTGTTCCTAGCCTCAGTGCAGTGGGCAGCTGGGAGGAGGTGCTCTTGTTCTCCATGGACTTCACAGTGTCCCAGAACTTTTTGGAGTTGGAGCTACAGGATGCAAACTTCTGCCTGAAGAAGCTGGCCTTAGCTTTCCTGACTGACTGCGTGTATTGGTTCCTGACTTCCCTGAACAGTTGCATATCACGGGGCTATTCGATGCTATTGCAGTCCGCCACAGGATGTTTTTGTGCTGGTACATAACTCCTCATAACA
>NW_026286531.1:12500-25540 GCF_023373465.1 Oncorhynchus keta | reverse complement strand
CTCTTTATGTAGTAGTAGTACATTTGTATCACTCTTTATGTAGTAGTAGTAAATCTGTATCACTCTTTATGTAGTAGTAGTAAATCTGTATCACTCTTTATGTAGTAGTAGTACATTTGTATCACTCTTTATGTAGTAGTAGTACATTTGTATCACTCTATGTAGTAGTAGTACATTTGTATTACTCTATGTAGTAGTAGTACATTTGTATCACTCTATGTAGTAGTAGTAAGATTATATTACTCTTTATGTAGTAGTAGTATAATTGTATCACCATTTACGTAGTAGTAGTACATTTGTATCACTCTATGTAGTACATTTGTATCACTCTATGTAGTAGTAGTACATTTGTATCACTCTATGTAGTAGTAGTACATTTGTATCACTCTATGTAGTAGTAGTACATTTGTATCACTCTATGTAGTAGTAGTACATTTGTATCACTCTATGTAGTAGTAGTACATTTGTATCACTCTATGTAGTAGTAATACATTTGTATCACTCTATGTAGTAGTAGTACATTTGTATCACTCTATGTAGTAGTAGTACATTTGTATCACTCTATGTAGTAGTAGTACATTTGTATCACTCTATGTAGTAGTAGTACATTTGTATCACTCTATGTAGTAGTAGTACATTTGTATCACTCTATGTAGTAGTAGTACATTTGTATCACTCTATGTAGTAGTAGTACATTTGTATCACTCTATGTAGTAGTAGTACATTTGTATCACTCTATGTAGTAGTAGTACATTTGTATCACTCTATGTAGTAGTAGTACATTTGTATCACTATGTAGTAGTAGTACATTTGTATCACTCTATGTAGTAGTAGTACATTTGTATCACTCTTTATGTAGTAGTAGTACATTTGTATCACTCTTTATGTAGTAGTAGTATAATTGTATCACCATTTACGTAGCAGTAGTATAATTGTATCACCATTTACGTAGCAGTAGTATAATTGTATCACCATTTACGTAGCAGTAGTATAATTGTATCACCATTTACGTAGCAGTAGTATAATTGTATCACCATTTACGTAGTAGTAGTATAATTGTATCACCATTTACGTAGCAGTAGTATAATTGTATCACCATTTACGTAGCAGTAGTATAATTGTATCACCATTTACGTAGCAGTAGTATAATTGTATCACCATTTACGTAGCAGTAGTATAATTGTATCACCATTTACGTAGCAGTAGTATAATTGTATCACCATTTACGTAGTAGTAGTATAATTGTATCACCATTTACGTAGCAGTAGTATAATTGTATCACCATTTATGTAGCAGTAGTATAATTGTATCACCATTTATGTAGCAGTAGTATAATTGTATCACCATTTATGTAGCAGTAGTATAATTGTATCACCATTTACGTAGCAGTAGTATAATTGTATCACCATTTACGTAGCAGTAGTATAATTGTATCACCATTTATGTAGCAGTAGTATAATTGTATCACCATTTATGTAGCAGTAGTATAATTGTATCACCATTTATGTAGCAGTAGTATAATTGTATCACCATTTACGTAGCAGTAGTATAATTGTATCACCATTTACGTAGCAGTAGTATAATTGTATCACCATTTACGTAGCAGTAGTATAATTGTATCACCATTTACGTAGTAGTAGTATAATTGTATCACCATTTACGTAGCAGTAGTATAATTGTATCACCATTTACGTAGCAGTAGTATAATTGTATCACCATTTACGTAGCAGTAGTATAATTGTATCACCATTTACGTAGCAGTAGTATAATTGTATCACCATTTACGTAGCAGTAGTATAATTGTATCACCATTTACGTAGTAGTAGTATAATTGTATCACCATTTACGTAGCAGTAGTATAATTGTATCACCATTTATGTAGCAGTAGTATAATTGTATCACCATTTATGTAGCAGTAGTATAATTGTATCACCATTTATGTAGCAGTAGTATAATTGTATCACCATTTATGTAGCAGTAGTATAATTGTATCACCATTTATGTAGCAGTAGTATAATTGTATCACCATTTACGTAGCAGTAGTATAATTGTATCACCATTTATGTAGCAGTAGTATAATTGTATCACCATTTATGTAGCAGTAGTATAATTGTATCACCATTTATGTAGCAGTAGTATAATTGTATCACCATTTATGTAGCAGTAGTATAATTGTATCACCATTTATGTAGCAGTAGTATAATTGTATCACCATTTATGTAGCAGTAGTATAATTGTATCACCATTTATGTAGCAGTAGTATAATTGTATCACCATTTATGTAGCAGTAGTATAATTGAATCACCATTTACGTAGCAGTAGTATAATTGAATCACCATTTACGTAGCAGTAGTATAATTGTATCACCATTTACGTAGTAGTAGTATAATTGAATCACCATTTACGTAGTAGTAGTATAATTGTATCACCATTTACGTAGCAGTAGTATAATTGAATCACCATTTACGTAGTAGTAGTATAATTGTATCACCATTTACGTAGCAGTAGTATAATTGAATCACCATTTACGTAGTAGTAGTATAATTGAATCACCATTTACGTAGCAGTAGTATAATTGAATCACCATTTACGTAGTAGTAGTATAATTGTATCACCATTTACGTAGCAGTAGTATAATTGAATCACCATTTACGTAGCAGTAGTATAATTGAATCACCATTTACGTAGCAGTAGTATAATTGTATCACCATTTACGTAGCAGTAGTATAATTGAATCACCATTTATGTAGTAGTAGTATAATTGTATCACCATTTACGTAGCAGTAGTATAATTGAATCACCATTTACGTAGCAGTAGTATAATTGAATCACCATTTACGTAGTAGTAGTATAATTGAATCACCATTTACGTAGTAGTAGTAGGATATTATCACCCTTTATGTAGTAGTAGTAGGATATTATCACCCTTTATGTAGTATGATTTTGCTTACAAATCTATGTGGTGCTCAATCAATGAATCAAATGTATTTTTTAAAGCACTTTTTCCATCAGCAGTTGTCATCTGTAGCTCAGTTGGTAGAGCATGGCGCTTGTAACGCCAGGGTAGTGGGTTCGATCCCCGGGACCACCCATACGTAGAATGTATGCACACATGACTGTAAGTCGCTTTGGATAAAAGCGTCTGCTAAATGGCATATATATCCTTTACAGATACCCAGCCTAAACCCCCAAAGAGCAAGCATTGCAGATACAGATGCACAGTGGCTTTATGAATGCTCTATGAAGCATTTATGAATGCTCTATGAAGCCTTTATGAATGCTCTATGAAGCCTTTATGAATGCTCTATGAAGGCTTTATGAATGCTCTATGAAGCCTGTACAGCTTGTTGCTTGTTTAAAGT
Source organism: Oncorhynchus keta (assembly GCF_023373465.1). Lineage (NCBI taxonomy): Eukaryota > Metazoa > Chordata > Actinopteri > Salmoniformes > Salmonidae > Oncorhynchus > Oncorhynchus keta. Next base: position 22,178 of record NW_026286531.1, on the reverse strand, counting down.
GTGACCTACTGTACATAATATATTTATACAGTAAAGCAGCTTAGATCATTAAACTCCTCTAGAGGTCATTCAGTTGAACTGTAGTAGTATCAAATTAAATCAAAATGAAATGCTTAAATATATTTACTAAATATACTAAAGTAAATGTATATATATTTAAACGAACACAATAAAATAACAATAATGAGGCTATATACAGGGGGTACCGGTACTGTACATAGTCCATCGGTAAATAGCCATTTTACCTACCTCATCCCCATACTGTTTTTATTTATTTACTTTTCTGCTCTTTTGCACACCAGTATCTCTATCTGCACATGACCATCTGATCATGTATCACTCCAGTGTTAATCTTGCTAAATTGTAATTATTCGCCTACCTCCTCATGCCTTTTGCACAAAATGTATATAGACTCTCCTTTTTTTTCTACTGTGTTATTGACTTGTTAATTGTTTACTCCACGTGTAACTCTGTGTTGTCTGTTCACACTGCTATGCTTTATCTTGGCCAGGTCGCAGTTGTAAATGAGAACTTGTTCAGCCTACTTGTCCTTCTGTAGCTCAGTTGGTAGAGCATGGCGCTTGTAACGCCAGGGTAGTGGGTTCGATCCCCGGGACCACCCATACGTAGAATGTATGCACACATGACTGTAAGTCGCTTTGGATAAAAGCGTCTGCTAAATGGCATATATTACCTGGTTAAATAAAGGTAAAATCAAATTGAGTCAATGTGTGGGGGTACAGGTTAGTCGAGGTAATTGGTACATGTAGGTAGGGGTAAAGTGACTGTGCATAGATAATAAACAGTGAATAGCAGCAGTGTAAAAACAAAGGGGGGGAGGGGTCTGTCAATACTAACAGCCCAAGTAGCCATTTGATTAGCTGTTCAGCAGTCTTATGGCTTGGGGGTAGAAGCTGTTCAGGAACCTTTTGGACCCAGACTAGGTTAGTTTTAGTGTTAAAGAGGGGTCTGGGTAGCCATTTGATTAGCTGTTCAGCAGTCTTATGGCTTGGGGGTAGAAGCTGTTCAGGAACCTTTTGGACCCAGACTAGGTTAGTTTTAGTGTTAAAGAGGGGTCTGGGTAGCCATTTGATTAGCTGTTCAGCAGTCTTATGGCTTGGGGGTAGAAGCTGTTCAGGAACCTTTTGGACCCAGACTAGGGTTAGTTTTAGTGTTAAAGAGGGGGTCTGGGTAGCCATTTGATTAGCTGTTCAGCAGTCTTATGGCTTGGGGGTAGAAGCTGTTCAGGAACCTTTTGGACCCAGACTAGGGTTAGTTTTAGTGTTAAAGAGGGGTCTGGGTAGCCATTTGATTAGCTGTTCAGCAGTCTTATGGCTTGGGGGTAGAAGCTGTTCAGGAACCTTTTGGACCCAGACTAGGGTTAGTTTTAGTGTTAAAGAGGGGTCTGGGTAGCCATTTGATTAGCTGTTCAGCAGTCTTATGGCTTGGGGGTAGAAGCTGTTCAGGAACCTTTTGGACCCAGACTAGGTTAGTTTTAGTGTTAAAGAGGGGTCTGGGTAGCCATTTGATTAGCTGTTCAGCAGTCTTATGGCTTGGGGGTAGAAGCTGTTCAGGAACCGTTTGGACCCAGACTAGGTTAGTTTTAGTGTTAAAGAGGGGTCTGGGTAGCCATTTGATTAGCTGTTCAGCAGTCTTATGGCTTGGGGGTAGAAGCTGTTCAGGAACCTTTTGGACCCAGACTAGGTTAGTTTTAGTGTTAAAGAGGGGTCTGGGTAGCCATTTGATTAGCTGTTCAGCAGTCTTATGGCTTGGGGGTAGAAGCTGTTCAGGAACCTTTGGACCCAGACTAGGGTTAGTTTTAGTGTTAAAGAGGGGTCTGGGTAGCCATTTGATTAGCTGTTCAGCAGTCTTATGGCTTGGGGGTAGAAGCTGTTCAGGAACCTTTTGGACCCAGACTAGGGTTAGTTTTAGTGTTAAAGAGGGGTCTGGGTAGCTATTTGATTAGCTGTTCAGCAGTCTTATGGCTTGGGGGTAGAAGCTGGAACCTTTTGGACCCAGACTTGGTGCTTCGGTACCGCTTGCCATGTGGTAGCAGAGAGAACAGTCTATGACTTGATGCTTCGGTACCGCTTGCCATGTGGTAGCAGAGAGAACAGTCTATGACTTGGTGCTTCGGTACCGCTTGCCATGTGGTAGCAGAGAGAACAGTCTATGACTTGGTGCTTCGGTACCGCTTGCCATGTGGTAGCAGAGAGAACAGTCTATGACTTGGTGCTTCGGTACCGCTTGCCATGTGGTAGCAGAGAGAACAGTCTATGACTTGGTGCTTCGGTACCGCTTGCCATGTGGTAGCAGAGAGAACAGTCTATGACTTGGTGCTGTCAGGAAGTCCAGGATCCAGTTGCAGAGGGAGGTGTTTAGTCCCAGGGTCCTTAGCTTAGTGATGAGCTTCAGGCACTATGGTGTTGAACACTGAGCTGTAGTCAATGAGCAGCATTCTCACATATGTGTTCCTTTTGTCCCGGTGTGAAAGGGAAGTGTGGAGTGCCGTTGAGATTACGTCATCTGTGGATCTGTTGGAGCGGTATGCAAATTGGAGTGGGTCTGGGGTTTCTGGGATAATGGTGTTGATGTGAGCCAGGCTTTAGCCAGGTTATCCAGACTAACAGAACAGGACAGTGAACAGAATAGCAGACTGTTCTACATCACGAGCGACAGATCAATAGCTCAGAGTTGTTCCTTCATGGCCACCGTCGTGAGTGCTACGAGGCGGTAGTCATTTAGCCAGGTTATCCAGACTAACAGAAGAGCAGACAGTTCTACATCAGAAGTGACAGATCAATAACTCATTATCTACTGTAGCCATAGCCTATGGACAAGACATACATTCTACCCTATTCTATATAGTGGACTACTTTTGACCGAGGCCCATTGTCCTAAATGGTAGCCAATGGGTTCTGGTCGAAAGTAGTACAATTTGATTGGGAATAGGGTGTAATTTGTGACGCAGACCTATGTTTGATCCTGTGAGAAGAACAGGGTCATACATGACAGACCTGTCTCTATTGCTAGACAGTCCTGTCTCTATTGCTAGACAGACCTGTCTCTATTGCTAGACAGACCTGTCTCTATTGCTAGACAGACCTGTCTCTATTGCTAGACAGACCTGTCTCTATTGCTAGACAGACCTGTCTCTATTGCTAGACAGACCTATCTCTATTGCTAGACAGACCTGTCTCTATTGCTAGACAGACCTATCTCTATTGCTAGACAGACCTGTCTCTATTGCTAGACAGACCTGTCTCTATTGCTAGACAGACCTGTCTCTATTGCTAGACAGACCAGTCTCTATTGCTAGACAGACCTATCTCTATTGCTAGACAGACCTGTCTCTATTGCTAGACAGACCAGTCTCTATTGCTAGACAGACCTGTCTCTATTGCTAGACAGACCAGTCTCTATTGCTAGACAGACCTGTCTCTATTGCTAGACAGACCTGTCTCTATTGCTAGACAGACCTATCTCTATTGCTAGACAGACCTGTCTCTATTGCTAGACAGACCTGTCTCTATTGCTAGACAGACCAGTCTCTATTGCTAGACAGACCTATCTCTATTGCTAGACAGACCTATCTCTATTGATAGACAGACCTGTCTCTATTGCTAGACAGACCTATCTCTATTGCTAGACAGACCTGTCTCTATTGCTAGACAGACCTATCTCTATTGCTAGACAGACCTATCTCTATTGCTAGACAGACCTGTCTCTATTGCTAGACAGACCTGTCTCTATTGCTAGACAGACCTGTCTCTATTGCTAGACAGACCTGTCTCTATTGCTAGACAGACCTGTCTCTATTGCTAGACAGACCTGTCTCTATTGCTAGACAGACCTATCTCTATTGCTAGACAGACCTATCTCTATTGCTAGACAGACCTATCTCTATTGCTAGACAGACCTGTCTCTATTGCTAGACAGACCTATCTCTATTGCTAGACAGACCTGTCTCTATTGCTAGACAGACCTGTCTCTATTGCTAGACAGACCTATCTCTATTGCTAGACAGACCTGTCTCTATTGCTAGACAGACCTGTCTCTATTGCTAGACAGACCTGTCTCTATTGCTAGACAGACCTATCTCTATTGCTAGACAGACCTGTCTCTATTGCTAGACAGACCTGTCTCTATTGCTAGACAGACCTGTCTCTATTGCTAGACAGACCTGTCTCTATTGCTAGACAGACCTGTCTCTATTGCTAGACAGACCTGTCTCTATTGCTAGACAGACCAGTCTCTATTGCTAGACAGACCTATCTCTATTGCTAGACAGACCTGTCTCTATTGCTAGACAGACCTGTCTCTATTGCTAGACAGACCTGTCTCTATTGCTAGACAGACCTGTCTCTATTGCTAGACAGACCTGTCTCTATTGCTAGACAGACCTGTCTCTATTGCTAGACAGACCAGTCTCTATTGCTAGACAGACCTGTCTCTATTGCTAGACAGACCAGTCTCTATTGCTAGACAGACCAGTCTCTATTGCTAGACAGACCTGTCTCTATTGCTAGACAGACCTGTCTCTATTGCTAGACAGACCTGTCTCTATTGCTAGACAGACCAGTCTCTATTGCTAGACAGACCAGTCTCTATTGCTAGACAGACCTGTCTCTATTGCTAGACAGACCTGTCTCTATTGCTAGACAGACCTGTCTCTATTGCTAGACAGACCTGTCTCTATTGCTAGACAGACCTGTCTCTATTGCTAGACAGACCTGTCTCTATTGCTAGACAGACCTGTCTCTATTGCTAGACAGACCTGTCTCTATTGCTAGACAGACCTGTCTCTATTGCTAGACAGACCAGTCTCTATTGCTAGACAGACCTGTCTCTATTGCTAGACAGACCAGTCTCTATTGCTAGACAGACCAGTCTCTATTGCTAGACAGACCTGTCTCTATTGCTAGACAGACCTGTCTCTATTGCTAGACAGACCAGTCTCTATTGCTAGACAGACCAGTCTCTATTGCTAGACAGACCAGTCTCTATTGCTAGACAGACCAGTCTCTATTGCTAGACAGACCTGTCTCTATTGCTAGACAGACCAGTCTCTATTGCTAGACAGACCTGTCTCTATTGCTAGACAGACCAGTCTCTATTGCTAGACAGACCTGTCTCTATTGCTAGACAGACCAGTCTCTATTGCTAGACAGACCAGTCTCTATTGCTAGACAGACCTGTCTCTATTGCTAGACAGACCAGTCTCTATTGCTAGACAGACCTGTCTCTATTGCTAGACAGACCAGTCTCTATTGCTAGACAGACCAGTCTCTATTGCTAGACAGACCTGTCTCTATTGCTAGACAGACCTGTCTCTATTGCTAGACAGACCAGTCTCTATTGCTAGACAGACCTGTCTCTATTGCTAGACAGACCAGTCTCTATTGCTAGACAGACCAGTCTCTATTGCTAGACAGACCTGTCTCTATTGCTAGACAGACCTGTCTCTATTGCTAGACAGACCAGTCTCTATTGCTAGACAGACCTGTCTCTATTGCTAGACAGACCAGTCTCTATTGCTAGACAGACCTGTCTCTATTGCTAGACAGACCTGTCTCTATTGCTAGACAGACCTGTCTCTATTGCTAGACAGACCTGTCTCTATTGCTAGACAGACCAGTCTCTATTGCTAGACAGACCTGTCTCTATTGCTAGACAGACCTGTCTCTATTGCTAGACAGACCTGTCTCTATTGCTAGACAGACCTGTCTCTATTGCTAGACAGACCTGTCTCTATTGCTAGACAGACCTGTATCTCAACCATGTTGACGGGTGCCTTTCGTGTGTTCAAAAAGTATGTGGAATTAGAAATAGATGTTTCCATTTGTTTCCATAGAAATAGATGTTTCCATTTGTTTCCATAGAAATAGATGTTTCCATTTGTTTCCATAGATATAGATGTTTCCATAGAAATAGTTGTTTCCATAGAAATAGATGTTTCCATTTGTTTCCATAGATATAGATGTTTCCATAGAAATAGTTGTTTCCATAGAAATAGATGTTTCCATTTGTTTCCATAGAAATAGATGTTTCCATTTGTTTCCATAGAAATAGATGTTTCCATTTGTTTCCATAGATATAGATGTTTCCATAGAAATAGTTGTTTCCATAGAAATAGATGTTTCCATTTGTTTCCATAGATATAGATGTTTCCATAGAAATAGTTGTTTCCATAGAAATAGATGTTTCCATAGATATAGATGTTTCCATAGAAATAGATGTTTCCCTTTGTTTCCATAGATATAGATGTTTCCATAGAAATAGTTGTTTCCATAGAAATAGATGTTTCCATTTGTTTCCATAGATATAGATGTTTCCATAGAAATAGTTGTTTCCATAGAAATAGATGTTTCCATTTGTTTCCATAGATATAGATGTTTCCATAGAAATAGTTGTTTCCATAGAAATAGATGTTTCCATAGAAATAGATGTTTCCATTTGTTTCCATAGATATAGATGTTTCCATAGAAATAGTTGTTTCCATAGAAATAGATGTTTCCATAGAAATAGATGTTTCCATAGAAATAGATGTTTCCATTTCCATTAGTCTACAAAATTATATCTCGAATCGGCTTCCTATTTCACAACAAAGCCTCCTTCTGTAACGAGTTTCCTCCTCTTCTTCCGAAGAGGAGAGGCGAAACGGATCAGAGGACCAATACGCGGCGTGGTAATTTTCCATGGTACTTTTTAATGCTATCAGGTACACATGAACAAACTAACAAAACAAAAAATGTGAAAACTCAAATTACAGTCCTATCTGGTGCACACACAGAGACAGGAAACAATCACCCACAAACACACAGTGAAACCCAGGCCACCTAAGTATGATTCTCAATCAGAGACAACTAATGACACCTGCCTCTGATTGAGAACCATACTAGGCCGAAACATAGAAATTCCCAAAACCTAGACAAACAAACATAGACTGCCCACCCAACTCACGCCCTGACCATACTAACTAAACACAAAACACAGAAAATAAAGGTCAGAACGTGACACCTTCACTCATGCTGCCAAACTTACCCTCGTAAACTGACCATCCTACCAATCCTCGACTTTGGCGATGTCATTTACAAAATAGCCTCCAACACTCTACTCAGCTAATTGGATGCAGTCTATCACAGTGCCATCCGTTGTGTCACCAAAGCCCCATATACTACCCACCATTGCAACCTGTACGCTCTCGTTGGCTGGTCCTCACTACATATTCGTCGCCAAACCCACTGACTCCAGGTCATCTATAAGTCTTTGCTAGGTAAAGGACCGCCTTATCTCAGCTCACTGGTCACCATAGCAGCACCCACCCGTAGCACGCGCTCCAGCAGGTATGTTTCACTGGTCACCATAGCAACACCCAAACAGAGCATGCGCTCCAGCAGGTATACTTCACTGGTCACCGCCAAAGCCAATTCCTCCTTTGGCCGCCTTTCCTTCCAGTTCTCTGCTGCCAATGACTGGAACAAATTGCAAAAATCACTGAAGCTGGAGACTCATATCTCCCTCACTAACTTTAAGCATCAGCTGTCAGAGCAGCTTACAGATCATTGCATCTGTACATAGCCCATCTGTAAATAGCCCATCCAACTACCTCATCCCCATATTGTTATTTATTTATTTTCTCTCCTTTGCACCCCAGTATCTCTACTTGCACATTCATCTTCTGCACATCTATCACTCCAGTATCTCTACCTGCACATTCATCTTCTATACATCTATCACTCCAGTATCTCTACCTGCACATTCATCTTCTATACATCTATCACTCCAGTATCTCTACCTGCACATTCATCTTCTGCACATCTATCACTCCAGTATCTCTACTTGCACATTCATCTTCTGCACATCTATCACTCCAGTATCTCTACCTGCACATTCATCTTCTGCACATCTATCACTCCAGTATCTCTACTTGCACATTCATCTTCTGCACATCTATCACTCCAGTGTTTAATTGCTAAATTGTAATTACTTTACCACTACAGCCTATTTATTGCCTTTACCTCCCGTATCTTACCTTATTTGCACACACTGTATATAGACTTTTCTAATGTGTTATTGACTTGTTTATTCCATGTGTAACTCTGTGTTGTTGTTTGTGTCGCACTGCTTTACTTTATCTTGGCCACAGTTGTAAATGAGAACTTGTTCTCAACTGGCCTATCTGGTTAAATAAAGGTGAAATAACATACATAATAAAATGGCGTCTTGTCGTCTTAGATTCCAAACATTATGTCTGGTCCATGTGAACACGTCCACATCGTCTAGATAGTCCAACTCCTGCTACGGCTCTATTTCTCTTACATTTCAAACCTGTTGCCTGGAGACATCTGATATCTCCACAGTGTGGTTAGAGATGAGATTAGTCTGCTGTATATGGTGCTCAGTGGTCACATGCCTCTATATAAAGTTACACTTCATGGCCTGACTGTTTTGGAGGCCAAAATATATGATAACAGTTTTTTTCCGACCACTTAACTTTATCTGGAAAAAACTCCTGGCCCTGGGAAAAATTCATGGTCTGGCCCATCAGCCTGACCAATCATTCTGCCTGTACAGCAAGGTGACAAATTTAAATCAAACTAAACAGCACCACCGTCTGGTTGTAGCAGGTATTACACAACGGAAATTGGTTTGTTGTCTTCCTGTTTCGAGATGTGTGCCCCGGTATGAAGTTGATCGCATGCTATTGCACGGTCTATGGACAGTAACGGTTTATCTACATTGTGTCATGTCATGATTATGCCCGCGGTAAATCACGGATAGCTACATCGACATGGTGTTACATTGTTACTAAAATAACCGGACTTGCGTGGGTTGGTGCTACAGTTCAAAGGCAACCAACTCACGAGGTAACGTTACTGTACAGTAGTGCAACAACTTGAAATGACTGTCTGACATTCGCTCACATATTGAGTGACAGGATGCTGAGAGCCCTTTTAACAGCTGTCCGCGGTCCTGCGGTCTGCGTGGGTCGGTGTTTCAGCAGTGAAGTGAGTGGTGCAGTTTCCACGTTAGCCGGGTTCTCCTCTCCACCGTTCTCAACGGAGGCTTCACTCTATGTTCACGTGAGTATTAGTAGACCACTAACGTTATATATTCAATCAGTTTATCTCTTTCTTCCATTCTGCCTCCCTCTTTCTGCTATCTATCCTTCTCGCGAAAGGCAATGAATGAATGAGATCCGATTTCAACTAACACTTTGTCAGTCACACGCACGCACGCACGCACGCGCACGCACGCACGCACACACACACACACACACACACACACACACACACACACACACACACACACACACACACACACACACACACACACACACACACACACACACACACACACACACACACACAGTGGCCATACTGTCTGAGGGGATTTGCCTACTGCAGATGAGGCTGGTGGGAGGTGCTATAGGAGGATGGGCTCATTATTATGGCTGTAATGGATTCCAGGCTGTATCACAACCGGCCGTGATTGGGAGTCCTATAGGGCGGTGCACAACTGGCCCAGCGTCGTCTGGGTTTGGTCGGTGTAGGCCGTCGTTGTAAATAAGAATTTGTTTCTTAACTGACGTGCCTAGTTACTGTAACAACAAGTACAACCCTGACACTAACCCTGATCCTCTCCTGTTCACAGTGACCTTACTGTCTGAAGAGA
>NW_026286531.1:0-7500 GCF_023373465.1 Oncorhynchus keta | reverse complement strand
GGAGCTGGTTGGGGAGCAGGTCAGGGGGCTGGTTGGGGCAGGTCAGGGAGCTGGTCGGGGAGCAGGTCAGGGAGCTGGTTGGGGAGCAGGTCGGGAGCTGGTCGGGAGCTGGTCCGGGGCTGGTCAGGGGCTGGTGGGGAGCAGGTCAGGGGCTGGTTGGGGAGCAGGTCAGGGGGAATAGGTCGGGGAGCAGGTCAGTGAGCTGGTTGGGGAGCAGGTCAGGGAGCTGGTTGGGGAGCTGGGGCTGGTTGGGGTCAGGGGCTGGTTGGGGAGCAGGTCAGGGAGCTGGTTGGGGAGCAGGTCAGGGGCTGGTTGGGGAGCAGGTCAGGGAGCTGGTTGGGGAGGAGGTCAGGGGAGCAGGTCAGGGGAGCTGTGAGCTGGTTGGGGAGCAGGTCAGGGGGAGCTGGTCAGGGGAGCTGGTTGGGGAGCAGGTCAGGGGCTGGTCAGGGGGCTGGTTGGGGGAGCAGGTCAGGGGGTTGGGGAGCTGGTTGGGGAGCAGGTCAGGGGCTGGTTGGGGAGCAGGTCAGGGGCTGGTTGGGGAGCAGGTCAGAATAGGTCAGGGTCAGTGAGCTGGTTGGGGAGCAGGTCAGGGAGCTGGTTGGGGAGCAGGTCAGGGGCTGGTTGGGGAGCAGGTCAGGGAGCTGGTTGGGGAGCAGGTCAGGGGCTGGTCAGGAGCTGGTTGGGGCAGGTCAGGGAGCTGGTTGGGGAGCAGGTCAGGAGCTGGTTGGGGAGCAGGTCAGGGGCTGGGGGGAGCAGGTCAGGGGCTGGTTGGGGAGGAGGTCAGGGGCTGGTTGGGGAGGAGGTCAGGGGCTGGTTGGGGAGGAGGTCAGGGGGCTGGTTGGGGAGCAGGTCAGGGGGAATAGGTCGGGGAGCAGGTCAGTGAGCTGGTTGGGGAGCAGGTCAGGAGCTGGTTGGGGAGCAGGTCAGGGAGCTGGTTGGGGAGCAGGTCAGGGAGCTGGTTGGGGAGCAGGTCAGGAGCTGGTTGGGGAGCAGGTCAGGGAGCTGGTTGGGGAGCAGGTCAGGGAGCTGGTCGGGGAGGTCAGGGGAGCAGGTCAGCTGGTCCGGGGCTGGTCAGGGGGCTGGTTGGGGAGGAGGTCAGGGGCTGGGGGGAGCAGGTCAGGGGAATAGGTCGGGGAGCAGGAGCTGGTTGGGGAGCAGGTCAGGGAGCTGGTTGGGGAGCAGGTCAGGGGCTGGTTGGGGAGGAGGTCAGGGGCTGGGGGGAGCAGGTCAGGGGCTGGTTGGGGAGGAGGTCAGGGAGCTGGTTGGGGAGCAGGTCAGGGGCTGGTTGGGGAGGAGGTCAGGGGCTGGTTGGGGAGGAGGTCAGGGGGCTGGTTGGGGAGCAGGTCAGGGGAGGTCGGGAGCAGGTCAGGAGCTGGTTGGGGAGTAGGTCAGGGAGCTGGTTGGGGAGCAGGTCAGGGGGCTGGTTGGGAGCAGGTCAGGGAGCTGGTTGGGGAGCAGGTCAGGGAGCTGGTTGGGGAGCAGGTCAGGGGCTGGTTGGGGAGCAGGTCAGGGGGCTGGTTGGGGAGGAGGTCAGGGGGCTGGTTGGGGAGGAGGTCAGGGGGCTGGTTGGGGAGGAGGTCAGGGGGCTGGTTGGGGAGCAGGTCAGGAGCTGGTTGGGGAGGTCAGGGGCTAGGTCGGGGAGCAGGTCAGGGAGCTGGTTGGGGAGCAGGTCAGGGGGCTGGTTGGGGAGCAGGTCAGGGGCTGGTTGGGGAGCAGGTCAGGGAGCTGGTTGGGGAGCAGGTCAGGGAGCTGGTTGGGGAGCAGGTCAGTGAGCTGGTTGGGGAGCAGGTCAGGGAGCTGGTTGGGGAGCAGGTCAGGGAGCTGGTTGGGGAGCAGGTCAGGGGAGCTGGTGGTTGGGGAGCACTAGCTGGTTGGGGAGCAGGTCAGGGAGCTGGTTGGGGAGCAGGTCAGGGGGCTGGTTGGGAGCAGGTCAGGGGCTGGTTGGGGAGCAGGTCAGGGGCTGGGTTGGGGAGCAGGTCAGGGGCTGGTTGGGGAGGAGGTCAGGGGCTGGTTGGGGAGCAGGTCAGGGGGCTAGGTCGGGGAGCAGGTCAGGTGGTTGGGGAGCAGGGGGAGCTGGTTGGGAGCAGGTCAGGGAGCTGGTTGGGGAGCAGGTCAGGGAGCTGGTTGGGGAGCAGGTCAGGAGCTGGTTGGGGAGCAGGTCAGGGAGCTGGTTGGGGAGCAGGTCAGGGAGCTGGTTGGGGAGCAGGTCAGGAGCTGGTCGGGGAGCTGGTCAGGGCTGGTCAGGGGAGCTGGTGGTGGGGAGCAGGTCAGGGGCTGGTTGGGGAGCAGGTCAGGGGCTGGTTGGGGAGCAGAGGTGGTTGGGGGAGAGGGGGGCTGGTTGGGGAGCAGGTCAGGGGCTAGGTCGGGAGCAGGTCAGGGAGCTGGTTGGGGAGCAGGTCAGGGAGCTGGTTGGGGAGCAGGTCAGGGAGCTGGTTGGGGAGCAGGTCAGGGAGCTGGTTGGGGAGCAGACAGGGAGCTGGTTGGGGAGCAGGTCAGGGAGCTGGTTGGGGAGCAGGTCAGGAGCTGGTTAGGGAACAGGTCAGGGAGCTGGTTGGGAGCAGGTCAGGGGCTGGTTGGGGAGCAGGTCAGGGAGCTGGTTGGGGAGCAGGTCAGGGAGCTGGTTGGGGAGCAGGTCAGGGAGCTGGTTGGGAGCAGGTCAGGAGCTGGTTGGGGAGCAGGTCAGGGGCTGGTTGGGGAGCAGGTCGGGAGCTGGTTAGGGGAGCAGGTCAGGGAGCTGGTTGGGGACAGGTCAGGGAGCTGGTCGGGAGCAGATCAGGGGCTGGTTGGGGAGCAGGTCAGGGAGCTGGTCGGGGGGAGCAGGTCAGGGAGCTGGTTGGGGAGCAGGTCAGGGAGCTGGTCGGGGAGCTGGTCAGGGAGCAGGTCGGGGAACAGGTCAGGGAGCTGGTTGGGGAGCAGGTCAGGGTCAGGTCGGGAGGGTTAGGGAGCAGGTCGGGAGCTGGTTGGGGAGCAGGTCAACAGGTCGGGAGCTGGTTGGGGAGCAGGTCAGGGAGCTGGTTGGGGAGCAGGTCAGGGGAGCTGGTTGGGGAGCAGCTGGTTGGGGAGCAGGTCGGGAGCTGGTTGGGGAGCAGGTCGGGAGCTGGTTGGGGAGCAGGTCGGGGAGCTGGTCGGGAGCTGGTCGGGGAGCAGGGAGCTCGGGAGCTGGTCGGGAGCTGGGGGAGCAGGTCGGGAGCTGGTCGGGAGCAGGTCGGGAGCAGGTCGGGAGCAGGTCGGGGAGCAGGTCGGGAGCTGGTCGGGGGAGCTGGTCGGGAGCAGGTCGGGAGCAGGTCGGGAGCAGGGGAACAGGTCGGGGGCTGGTTGGGGAGCAGGTCAGGGGCTGGGTTGGGGAGCTGGTGGGTTAGGGGCAGGTCGGGGAGCTGGTTGGGGAGCAGGTCGGGAGCTGGTTGGGGAGCAGGTCAGGGAGCTGGTTGGGGAGCAGGTCGGGGAGCAGGTCGGGAGCTGGTCGAGCTGGTTGGGGAGCAGGTCGGGAGCTGGTCGGGAGCAGGTCGGGAGCTGGGGAGCAGGTCAGGAGCTGGTCGGGAGCAGGTCGGGGAGCTGGTTGGGAGCAGGTCAGGGAGCTGGTTAGGGAGCAGGTCAGGGAGCTGGTTGGGGAGCAGGTCATGGGAGCTGGTTAGGGAGCTGGTTGGGGAGCAGGGGAGCTGGTTGGGGAGCAGGTCAGGGAGCTGGTCGGGGAGCTGGTCATGTCGGGAGCTGGGAGAGCAGGTCATGGGGAGCTGGTTGGGGAGCAGGAGCTGGTTAACAGTCAGGAGCTGGGGAGCAGGTCAGGGAGCTGGTTAGGAGCAGGTCGGGGAGCTGAAGGAGACACTAACATGTCGGGAGCTGGATCGGGAGCCACAGGGGCTGAAGGAGACACTAACATGTCAGGGAGCTGAAGGAGACACTAACATGTCAGGGAGCTGGTTGGGAGCTGAAGGAGACACTAACATGTCAGGGAGCTGAAGGAGACACTAACATGTCAGGAGCAAGGAGACACTAACATGTCAGGGCTGGTTGGGGAGCTGAAGGAGACACTAACATGTCAGGGAGCTGAAGGAGACACTAACATGTCAGGGAGCTGAAGGAGACACTAACATGTCGGGGAGCTGGTTGGGGAGCTGAAGGAGACACTAACATGTCAGGGAGCTGAAGGAGACACTAACATGTCAGGGCAGGTCAGGAGACACTAACATGTGGGAGCTGGAGACACTAACATGTCAGGAGCTGGTTGGGGAGCAGGTCAGGGAGCTGAAGGAGACACTAACATGTCAGGGAGCTGAGGTCATGGGGAGCTGGAAGGAGACACTAACATGTCGGGAGCTGAAGGAGACACAACATGTCAGGGAGCTGGTTGGGGAGCAGGTCAGGGAGCTGGTTGGGGAGGAGGTCAGGGAGCTGGTTGGGGAGCAGGTCAGGGGCTAGGTTGGGGAACAGGTCAGTGAGCTGGTTGGGGAGCAGGTCAGGGAGCTGGTTGGGGAGCAGGTCAGGGAGCTGGTTGGGGAGCAGGTCAGGGAGCTGGTTGGGGAGCAGGTCAGGGAGCTGGTTGGGGAGCAGGTCAGGGAGCTGGTTGGGGAGCAGGTCAGGGAGCTGGTTAGGGAACAGGTCAGGGAGCTGGTCGGGAGCAGGTCAGGGGGCTGGTCAGGTCAGGGAGCTGGTTGGGGAGCTGGTTGGGGAACAGGTCAGGGGGCTGGGGGAGCAGGTCAGGGAGCTGGTTGGGGAGCAGGTCAGGGAGCTGGTTGGGGAGCAGGTCAGGGAGCTGGTTGGGGAGCAGGTCAGGGAGCTGGTTAGGGAGCAGGTCAGGGAGCTGGTTACAGGTCAGGGAGCTGGTTGGGGGAGCAGGGAGCTGGTTGGGGAGCAGGTCAGGAGCTGGTTGGGGAGCAGGTCAGGGAGCTGGTTAGCAGGTCAGGGAGCAGGTCGGGAACAGGTCAGGAGCTGGTTGGGGAGCAGGTCAGGGGCTGGTTGGGGAGCAGGTCGGGGAGCTGGTTAGGGAGCAGGTCGGGAGCTGGTTGGGGAGCAGGTCGGGAGCTGGTTGGGGAGCAGGTCGGGGAGCTGGGGGGGAGCAGGTCGGGAGCTGGTTGGGGAGCTGGTTGGGGAGCAGGTCGGGAGCTGGTCTGGTTGGGGAGCTCGGGAGCTGGTCGGGAGCTGGTCGGGAGCTGGTCGGGGTCGGGAGCTGGTCGGGAGCTGGTCGGGAGCTGGTCGGGAGCAGGTCGGGAGCTGGTCGGGAGCAGGTCGGGGAGCTGGTCGGGAGCTGGTCGGGAGCAGGTCGGGAGCAGGTCGGGAGCAGGTCGGGAACAGGTCGGGGAGCTGGTTGGGGAGCAGGTCAGGGGCTGGTTGGGGAGCAGGTCAGGGAGCTGGTTAGGGAGCAGGTCGGGAGCTGGTTGGGGAGCAGGTCGGGAGCTGGTTGGGGAGCAGGTCGGGAGCTGGTTGGGGAGCAGGTCGGGAGCTGGTTGGGGAGCAGGTCGGGAGCTGGTCGGGGAGCAGGTCGGGAGCTGGTCGGGAGCTGGTCGGGAGCAGGTCGGGAGCTGGTCGGGGGAGCAGGTCGGGAGCTGGTCGGGAGCAGGTCGGGAGCTGGTCGGGAGCAGGTCGGGAGCTGGTTAGGGAGCAGGTCAGGGAGCTGGTTGGGGAGCAGGTCAGGGAGCTGGTTAGGGAGCTGGTTGGGGAGCAGGTCGGGAGCTGGTTGGGGAGCAGGTCAGGGAGCTGGTCGGGAGCAGGTCGGGAGCTGGTTGGGGAGCAGGTCAGGGAGCTGGTTGGGGAGCAGGTCAGGGAGCTGGTTAGGGAGCAGGTCAGGGAGCTGGTTAGGGAGCAGGTCAGGGAGCTGGTTAGGGAGCAGGTCGGGGAGCTGAAGGAGACACTAACATGTCGGGGAGCTGAAGGAGACACTAACATGTCGCGGAGCTGAAGGAGACACTAACATGTCAGGGAGCTGAAGGAGACACTAACATGTCAGGGAGCTGGTTGGGGAGCTGAAGGAGACACTAACATGTCAGGGAGCTGAAGGAGACACTAACATGTCAGGGAGCCGAAGGAGACACTAACATGTCAGGGAGCTGGTTGGGGAGCTGAAGGAGACACTAACATGTCGGGGAGCTGAAGGAGACACTAACATGTCAGGGAGCTGAAGGAGACACTAACATGTCGGGGAGCTGGTTGGGGAGCTGAAGGAGACACTAACATGTCAGGGAGCTGAAGGAGACACTAACATGTCAGGGAGCTGAAGGAGACACTAACATGTCGGGGAGCTGAAGGAGACACTAACATGTCAGGGAGCTGGTTGGGGAGCTGAAGGAGACACTAACATGTCAGGGAGCTGAAGGAGACACTAACATGTCAGGGAGCTGAAGGAGACACTAACATGTCAGGGAGCTGAAGGAGACACTAACATGTCGGGGAGCTGAAGGAGACACTAACATGTCAGGGAGCTGGTCAGGGAGCAGGTCAGGGAGCTGGTTGGGGAGCAGGTCAGGGAGCTGGTTGGGGAGCTGGTCGGGGAGCTGAAGGAGACACTAACATGTCGGGGAGCTGAAGGAGACACTAACATGTCAGGGAGCTGAAGGAGACACTAACATGTCAGGGGGCTGAAGGAGACACTAACATGTCAGGGAGCTGAAGGAGACACTAACATGTCGGGGAGCTGAAGGAGACACTAACATGTCAGGGAGCTGGTTGGGGAGCTGAAGGAGACACTAACATGTCAGGGGGCTGAAGGAGACACTAACATGTCAGGGAGCTGAAGGAGACACTAACATGTCAGGGAGCTGAAGGAGACACTAACATGTCGGGGAGCTGAAGGAGACACTAACATGTCAGGGAGCTGAAGGAGACACTAACATGTCAGGGAGCTGAAGGAGACACTAACATGTCAGGGAGCTGAAGGAGACACTAACATGTCAGGGAGCTGAAGGAGACACTAACATGTCAGGGAGCTGAAGGAGACACTAACATGTCAGGGAGCTGAAGGAGACACTAACATGTCAGGGAGCTGAAGGAGACACTAACATGTCAGGGAGCTGAAGGAGACACTAACATGTCAGGGAGCTGAAGGAGACACTAACATGTCAGGGAGCTGAAGGAGACACTAACATGTCAGGGAGCTGAAGGAGACACTAACATGTCAGGGAGCTGAAGGAGACACTAACATGTCAGGGAGCTGAAGGAGACACTAACATGTCAGGGAGCTGAAGGAGACACTCAACATGTCAGGGGCTGAAGAGACATGTCAGGGAGCTGAAGGAGACACTAACATGTCGGGGAGCTGGGAGCTGTCGGGAGCTGAAGGAGACACTAACATGTCAGCTGGTTGGGGAGCAGGTCAGGGAGCTGGTCAGGGAGCAGGTCGGGAGCTGAGCTGGTCACACAGGGAGCTGGTCGGGAACATGTCAGCTGGTTGGGGAGCTGAAGGAGACACTAACATGTCGGGAGCTGGTCAGGAGCTGGGGGAGCAGGTCAGAGCTGGTCAGGAGCTGGTCAGCTGGTTGGGGAGCAGGTCAGGGAGCTGAAGGAGACACT
>NW_026286530.1:0-15332 GCF_023373465.1 Oncorhynchus keta | reverse complement strand
CTGGTCTGTCAAAATATAATATAGACAGTAGATCTAGCTGGTCTGTCATTTTATAATAGAGACATAGAGACAGTAGATTTAGCTGGTCTGTCATAACATACCAGAGACATAGAGACAGTAGATTTAGCTGGTCTGTCATAATATAATAGAGACAGTAGATCTAGCTGGTCTGTCATAATATAACAGACACAGTAGATCTAGCTGGTCTGTTATAATATAATAGAGACAGTAGATCTAGCTGGTCTGTCATAATACAATAGAGACAGTAGATTTAGCTGGTCTGTCATAGCATAATAGAGACATAGAGACAGTAGATTTTAGCTGGTCTTTCATAATATAATAGAGACAGTATATCTACCTGGTCTGTCATTTTATAATAGAGACAGTAGATCTGGCTGGTCTGTCATAATATAATAGACACAGTAGATCTAGCTGGTCTGTCATAATATAATAACACAGTAGATCTAGCTGGTCTGTCATAATATAATAGACACAGTAGATCTAGCTGGTCTGTCATAATATAATATACAGAAGATCTAGCTGGTCTGTCATAGTATAATAGAGACAGTAGATCTAGCTGGTCCGTCATAGTACAATATAGACATAGAGACAGTAGATCTAGCTGGTCTGTCAAAATATAATAGAGACAGTAGATCTAGCTGGTCTGTCATAATATAATAGGGACAGTAGATCTAGCTGGTCTGTCATAATATAATAGAGACAGTGTATCTACCAGGTCTGTCATAATATAATAGAGACAGTGTATCTACCTGGTATGTCAAAATATAATAGAGACAGTAGATCTAGCTGGTCTGTCATAATATAACAGAGACAGTAGATCTACCTGGTATGTCGAAATATAATAGAGACAGTAGATCTAGCTGGTCTGTCATATTATAATAGAGACAGTAGATCTAGCTGGTATGTCATAATATAATAGGGACAGTAGATCTAGCTGGTCTGTCATAATATAATAGACAGTAGATCTAGCTGGTCTGTCATAATATAATAGACACAGTAGATCTAGCTGGTCTGTCATAATATAATAGAGACAGTAGATCTAGCTAGTCTGTCATAATACAATAGAGACAGTAGATATAGCTGGTCTGTCATTTTATAATGGAGACAGTAGATCTAGCTGGTCTGTCATAATATAACAGAGACAGTAGATCTACCTGGTATGTCAAAATATAATAGAGACAGTAGATCTAGCTGGTCTGTCATAATATAATAGAGACAATAGATCTAGCTGGTCTGTCAAAATATAATAGAGATTGTAGTTTAACCTGGTCTGTCATAATAGAATAGAGACAGTAGATCTAGCTGGTCTGTCATAATATAATAGAGACAGTAGATCTACCTGGTCTGTCATAGTATAATAGAGACAGTAGATCTAGCTGGTCTGTCATAATATAATAGAGACAGTAGATCAAGCTGGTCTGTCATAATATAATAGAGACAGTAGATCTAGCTGGTCTGTCAAAACATAATAGAGACAGTAGATCTAGCTGGTCTGTCATAATATAATAGGGACAGTAGATCTAGCTGGTCTGTCATAATATAATAGAGACAGTGTATCTACCAGGTCTGTCATAATATAACAGAGACAGTAGATCTACCTGGTATGTCAAAATATAATAGAGACAGTAGATCTAGCTGGTCTGTCATAATATAACAGAGACAGTAGATCTACCTGGTATGTCGAAATATAATAGAGACAGTAGATCTAGCTGGTCTGTCATATTATAATAGAGACAGTAGATCTAGCTGGTATGTCATAATATAATAGGGACAGTAGATCTAGCTGGTCTGTCATAATATAATAGACAGTAGATCTAGCTGGTCTGTCATAATATAATAGACACAGTAGATCTAGCTGGTCTGTCATAATATAATAGAGACAGTAGATCTAGCTAGTTTTATTTTATTTTTATTTTTTATTTCACCTTTATTTAACCAGGTAGGCTAGTTGAGAACAAGTTCTCATTTGCAACTGCGACCTGGCCAAGATAAAGCATAGCAGTGTGAACAGACAACACAGAGTTACACATGGAGTAAACAATTAGCAAGTCAATAACACAGTAGAAAAAATGGGCAGTCTATATACAATGTGCAAAAGGCATGAGGAGGTAGGCGAATAATACAATTTTGCAGATTAACACTGGAGTGATAAATGATCAGATGGGCATGTACAGGTAGAGATATTGGTGTGCAAAAGAGCAGAAAAGTAAATAAATAAAAACAGTATAAAAACAGTATGGGAATGAGGTAGGTGAAAAAGGGTGAGCTATTTACCTATAGACTATGTACAGCTGCAGCGATCGGTTAGCTGCTCGGATAGCTGATGTTTGAAGTTGGAGAGGGAGATAAAAGTCTCAACTTCAGCGATTTTAATTCGTTCCAGTCACAGGCAGCAGAGTACTGGAACGAAAGGCGGCCAAATGAGGTGTTGGCTTTAGGGATGATCAGTGAGATACACCTGCTGGAGCGCGTGCTACGGATGGGTGTTGCCATCGTGACCAGTGAACTGAGATAAGGCGGAGCTTTACCTAGCATGGACTTGTAGATGACCTGGAGCCAGTGGGTCTGGCGGCGAATATGTAGTGAGGGCCAGCCGACTAGAGCATACAAGTCGCAGTGGTGGGTGGTATAAGGTGCTTTAGTGACAAAACGGATGGCACTGTGGTAGACTGCATCCAGTTTGCTGAGTAGAGTGTTGGAAGCCATTTTGTAGATGACATCGCCGAAGTCGAGGATCGGTAGGATAGTCAGTTTTACTAGGTAAGCTTGGCAGCGTGAGTGAAGGAGGCTTTGTTGCGGAATAGAAAGCCGACTCTGGATTTGATTTTTGATTGGAGATGTTTGATGTGAGTCTGGAAGGAGAGTTTGCAGTCTAGCCAGACACCTAGGTACTTATAGATGTCCACATATTCAAGGTTGGAACCATCCAGGTGGTGATGCTAGTCGGGCATGCGGGTGCAGGCAGCGATCGGTTGAAAAGCATGCATTTGGTTTTACTCGCGTTTAAGAGCAGTTGGAGGCCACGGAAGGAGTGCTGTATGGCATTGAAGCTCGTCTGTCATAATACAATAGAGACAGTAGATATAGCTGGTCTGTCATTTTATAATGGAGACAGTAGATCTAGCTGGTCTGTCATAATATAACAGAGACAGTAGATCTACCTGGTATGTCAAAATATAATAGAGACAGTAGATCTAGCTGGTCTGTCATAATATAATAGAGACAGTAGATCTAGCTGGTCTGTCATAATATAACAGAGACAGTAGATCTACCCGGTATGTCAAAATATAATAGAGACAGTAGATCTAGCTGGTCTGTCATAATATAATAGAGACAGTAGATCTAGCTGGTCTGTCATATTATAATAGAGACAGTAGATCTAGCCGGTATGTCATAATATTATAGGGACAGTAGATCTAGCTGGTCTGTCATAATATAATAGAGACAGTGTATCTACCAGGTCTGTCATAATATAACAGAGACAGTAGATCTAGCTGGTCTGTCATAATATAATAGAGACAGTAGATCTAGCTTGTCTGTCATAATATAACAGAGACAGTAGATCTAGCTGGTCTGTCATAATATAATAGAGACAGTAGATCTAGCTTGTCTGTCATAATATAATAGAGACAGTAGATCTACCTGGTCTGTCATAATATAACAGAGACAGTAGATCTAGCTGGTCTGTCATAATATAACAGAGACAGTAGATCTACCCGGTATGTCAAAATATAATAGAGACAGTAGATCTAGCTGGTCTGTCATAATATAATAGAGACAGTAGATCTAGCTGGTCTGTCATATTATAATAGAGACAGTAGATCTAGCTGGTATGTCATAATATAATAGGGACAGTAGATCTAGCTGGTCTGTCATAATATAATAGAGACAGTGTATCTACCAGGTCTGTCATAATATAACAGAGACAGTAGATCTAGCTGGTATGTCATAATATAATAGAGACAGTAGATCTAGCTGGTCTGTCATAATATAATAGAGACAGTAGATCTAGCTGGTCTGTCATAATATAACAGAGACAGTAGATCTACCCGGTATGTCAAAATATAATAGAGACAGTAGATCTAGCTGGTCTGTCATAATATAATAGAGACAGTAGATCTAGCTGGTCTGTCATATTATAATAGAGACAGTAGATCTAGCTGGTATGTCATAATATTATAGGGACAGTAGATCTAGCTGGTCTGTCATAATATAATAGAGACAGTAGATCTAGCTGGTCTGTCATAATATAATAGAGACAGTAGATCTAGCTGGTCTGTCATAATATAATAGAGACAGTAGATCTAGCTGGTCTGTCATAATATAATAGAGACAGTAGATC
Source organism: Oncorhynchus keta (assembly GCF_023373465.1). Classification (NCBI taxonomy): domain Eukaryota; kingdom Metazoa; phylum Chordata; class Actinopteri; order Salmoniformes; family Salmonidae; genus Oncorhynchus; species Oncorhynchus keta. The sequence continues at coordinate 10,969 of NW_026286530.1, read as the reverse complement.
TACCTGGTCTGTCATAGTATAATAGAGACAGTAGATCTAGCTGGTCTGTCATAGTACAATAGAGACATAGAGACAGTAGATCTAGCTGGTCTGTCAAAATATAATAGAGACAGTAGATCTAGCTGGTCTGTCATAATATAATAGAGACAGTAGATCTAGCTGGTCTGTCATAATATAATAGAGACAGTAGATCTACCTGGTCTGTCATAATATAATAGAGACAGTGTATCTACCTGGTCTGTCATAATATAATAGAGACAGTAGATCTAGCTGGTCTGTCATAATATAATAGAGACAGTAGATCTAGCTGGTCTGTCATAATATAATAGAGACAGTAGATCTACCTGGTCTGTCATAATATAATAGAGACAGTAGATCTAGCTGGTCTGTAATATTATAATAGAGACAGTAGATCTACCTGGTCTGTCATAATATAATAGAGACAGTAGATCTAGCTGGTCTGTCATAATATAATAGAGACAGTAGATCTAGCTGGTCTGTCATAATATAATAGAGACAGTAGATCTACCTGGTCTGTCATAATGTAATAGAGACAGTAGATCTAGCTGGTCTGTCATAATATAATAGAGACACTGAGACAGTAGATCTAGCATTGTCTGTCATAATACAATAGAGACAGTAGATCTAGCTGGTCTGTAATATTATAATAGAGACAGTAGATCTAGCTGGTCTGTAATATTATAATAGAGACAGTAGATCTACCAGGTCTGTCATAATATAATAGAGACAGTAGATCTAGCTGGTCTGTCATAATATAATAGAGACAGTAGATCTAGCTGGTCTGTCATAATATAATAGAGGCAGTAGATCTAGCTGGTCTGTCATAATATAATAGACACAGTAGATATAGCTGGTCAGTCATAATAAAATAGAGACAGTAGATGTGGCTGGTCTGTCATAACAATAGAGACATAGAGACAGTAGATCTAGCTGGTCTGTCAAAATATAATAGAGACAGTAGATCTAGCTGGTCTGTCATAATATAATAGAGACAGTAGATCTAGCTGGTCTGTCATAATATAATAGAGACAGTGATCTACCTGGTCTGTCATAATATAATAGAGACAGTGTATCTACCTGGTATGTCAAATATAATAGAGACAGTAGATCTAGCTGGTCTGTCATAATATAACAGAGACAGTAGATCTACCTGGTATGTCAAAATATAATAGAGACAGTAGATCTAGCTGGTCTGTCATAATATAATAGAGACAGTAGATCTAGCTGGTCTGTCATAATATAATAGAGACAGTAGATCTAGCTGGTCTGTCATAATATAATAGACAGTAGATCTAGCTGGTCTGTCATAATATAATAGAGACAGTAGATCTAGCTGGTCTGTCATAATATAATAGAGACAGTAGATCTAGCTGGTCTGTCATAATATAATAGAGACAGTAGATCTAGCTGGTCTGTCATAATATAATAGAGACAGTAGATCTAGCTGGTCTGTCATAATATAATAGAGACAGTAGATCTACCTGGTCTGTCATAATATAATAGAGACAGTAGATCTAGCTGGTCTGTCATAATATAATAGAGACAGTAGATCTAGCTGGTCTGTCATAATATAATAGAGACAGTAGATCTAGCCTGGTCTGTCATAATATAATAGAGACAGTAGATCTAGCTGGTCTGTCATAATATAATAGAGACAGTAGATCTACCTGGTCTGTCATAATATAATAGAGACAGTAGATCTAGCTGGTCTGTCATAATATAATAGAGACAGTAGATCTAGCTGGTCTGTCATAATATAATAGAGACAGTAGATCTAGCTGGTCTGTCATAATATAATAGAGACAGTAGATCTAGCTGGTCTGTCATAATATAATAGGGACAGTAGATCTAGCTGGTCTGTCATAATATAATAGAGACAGTGTAGATCTAGCTGGTCTGTCATAATATAACAGAGACAGTAGATCTAGCTGGTCTGTCATAATATAATATAGACAGTAGATCTAGCTGGTCTGTCATAATATAATAGAGACAGTAGATCTAGCTGGTCTGTCAAAATATAATAGAGACAGTAGATCTAGCTGGTCTGTCATAATATAATAGAGACAGTAGATCTAGCTGGTCTGTCATAATATAACAGAGACAGTAGATCTAGCTGGTCTGTCATAATATAATAGAGACAGTAGATCTACCCGGTATGTCAAAATATAATAGAGACAGTAGATCTAGCTGGTCTGTCATAATATAATAGAGACAGTAGATCTAGCTGGTCTGTCATATTATAATAGAGACAGTAGATCTAGCTGGTCTGTCATAATATAATAGGGACAGTAGATCTAGCTGGTCTGTCATAATATAATAGAGACAGTGTATCTACCTGGTCTGTCATAATATAATAGAGACAGTAGATCTAGCTGGTCTGTCATAATATAATAGAGACAGTAGATCTAGCTGGTCTGTCATAATATAATAGAGACAGTAGATCTACCTGGTCTGTCATAGTATAATAGAGACAGTAGATCTAGCTGGTCTGTCATAATACAATAGAGACATAGAGACAGTAGATCTAGCTGGTCTGTCATAATATAATAGAGACAGTAGATCTAGCTGGTCTGTCATAATATAATAGAGACAGTAGATCTAGCTGGTCTGTCAAAATATAATAGAGACAGTAGATCTAGCTGGTCTGTCATAATATAATAGAGACAGTAGATCTAGCTGGTCTGTCATAATATAATAGAGACAGTAGATCTAGCTGGTCTGTCATAATATAATAGAGACAGTAGATCTAGCTGGTCTGTCATAATATAACAGAGACAGTAGATCTACCTGGTCTGTCAAAATATAATAGAGACAGTAGATCTAGCTGGTCTGTCATAATATAATAGAGACAGTAGATCTAGCTGGTCTGTCATAATATAATAGAGACAGTAGATCTAGCTGGTCTGTCATAATATAATAGGGACAGTAGATCTAGCTGGTCTGTCATAATATAATAGAGACAGTGTATCTACCAGGTCTGTCATAATATAACAGAGACAGTAGATCTAGCTGGTCTGTCATAATATAATAGAGACAGTAGATCTAGCTGGTCTGTCATAATATAATAGAGACAGTAGATCTACCTGGTCTGTCATAGTATAATAGAGACAGTAGATCTAGCTGGTCTGTCATAGTACAATAGAGACATAGAGACAGTAGATCTAGCTGGTCTGTCAAAATATAATAGGGACAGTAGATCTAGCTGGTCTGTCATAATATAATAGAGACAGTAGATCTAGCTGGTCTGTCATAATATAATAGAGACAGTAGATCTAGCTGGTCTGTCATAATATAATAGAGACAGTAGATCTAGCTGGTCTGTCATAATATAATAGAGACAGTAGATCTACCTGGTATGTCAAATAATATAATAGAGACAGTAGATCTAGCTGGTCTGTCATAATATAATAGAGACAGTAGATCTAGCTGGTCTGTCATATTATAATAGAGACAGTAGATCTAGCTGGTCTGTCATAATATAATAGAGACAGTAGATCTACCTGGTCTGTCATAATATAATAGAGACAGTAGATCTAGCTGGTCTGTCATAATATAATAGAGACAGTAGATCTAGCTGGTCTGTCATAATATAATAGAGACAGTATATCTACCTGGTCTGTCATAATATAATAGAGACAGTAGATCTAGCTGGTCTGTCATAATATAATAGAGACAGTAGATCTACCTGGTCTGTCATAATACAATAGAGACAGTAGATATAGCTGGTCTGTCATTTTATAATGGAGACAGTAGATCTAGCTGGACTGTCATAATATAACAGAGACAGTAGATCTACCTGGTATGTCAAAATATAATAGAGACAGTAGATCTAGCTGGTATGTCAAAATATAATAGAGACAGTAGTTTAACCTGGTCTGTCATAATATAATAGAGACAGTAGATCTAGCTGGTCTGTCATAATATAATAGAGACAGTAGATCTACCTGGTCTGTCATAATATAATAGAGACAGTAGATCTAGCTGGTCCGTCATAGTACAATAGAGACATAGAGACAGTAGATCTAGCTGGTCTGTCATAATATAATAGAGACAGTAGATCTAGCTGGTCTGTCATAATATAATAGAGACAGTAGATCTAGCTGGTCTGTCATAATATAATAGAGACAGTAGATCTAGCTGGTCTGTCAAAATATAATAGAGACAGTAGATCTAGCTGGTCTGTCATAATATAATAGAGACAGTAGATCTAGCTGGTCTGTCATAATATAATAGAGACAGTGTATCTACCAGGTCTGTCATAATATAATAGAGACAGTAGATCTAGCTGGTCTGTCATAATATAATAGAGACAGTAGATCTACCTGGTATGTCAAAATATAATAGAGACAGTAGATCTAGCTGTTCTGTCATAATATAATAGAGACAGTAGATCTAGCTGGTCTGTCATATTATAATAGAGACAGTAGATCTAGCTGGTATGTCATAATATTATAGGGACAGTAGATCTAGCTGGTCTGTCATAATATAATAGAGACAGTGTATCTACCAGGTCTGTCATAATATAACAGAGACAGTAGATCTAGCTGGTCTGTCATAATATAATAGAGACAGTAGATCTACCTGGTATGTCAAAATATAATAGAGACAGTAGATCTAGCTGGTCTGTCATAATATAATAGAGACAGTAGATCTAGCTGGTCTGTCATAATATAATAGAGACAGTAGATCTAGCTGGTCTGTCATAATATAATAGAGACAGTAGATCTAGCTGGTCTGTCATAATATAATAGAGACAGTAGATCTAGCTGGTCTGTCATAATATAATAGAGACAGACAGTCATAATATAATAGGGACAGTAGATCTAGCTGGTCTGTCATAATATAATAGACAGTAGATCTAGCTGGTCTGTCATAATATAATAGAGACAGTAGATCTAGCTGGTCTGTCATAATATAATAGAGACAGTAGATCTAGCTGGTCTGTCATAATATAATAGAGACAGTAGATATAGCTGGTCTGTCATAATATAATAGAGACAGTAGATCTAGCTGGTCTGTCATAATATAATAGAGACAGTAGATCTACCTGGTCTGTCAAAATATAATAGAGACAGTAGATCTAGCTGGTCTGTCATAATATAATAGAGACAGTAGATCTAGCTGGTCTGTCATAATATAACAGAGACAGTAGATCTACCTGGTCTGTCAAATATAATAGAGACAGTAGATCTAGCTGGTCTGTCAAAATATAATAGAGACAGTAGATCTAGCTGGTCTGTCATAATATAATAGGGACAGTAGATCTAGCTGGTCTGTCATAATATTATAGGGACAGTAGATCTAGCTGGTCTGTCATAATATAATAGAGACAGTGTATCTACCAGGTCTGTCATAATATAACAGAGACAGTAGATCTAGCTGGTCTGTCATAATATAATAGAGACAGTAGATCTAGCTTGTCTGTCATAATATAACAGAGACAGTAGATCTAGCTGGTCTGTCATAATATAATAGAGACAGTAGATCTAGCTGGTCTGTCATAATATAATAGAGACAGTAGATCTACCTGGTCTGTCATAATATAACAGAGACAGTAGATATAGCTGGTCTGTCATAATATAACAGAGACAGTAGATCTACCCGGTATGTCAAAATATAATAGAGACAGTAGATCTAGCTGGTCTGTCATAATATAATAGAGACAGTAGATCTAGCTGGTCTGTCATATTATAATAGAGACAGTAGATCTAGCTGGTATGTCATAATATTATAGGGACAGTAGATCTAGCTGGTCTGTCATAATATAATAGAGACAGTGTATCTACCAGGTCTGTCATAATATAACAGAGACAGTAGATCTAGCTGGTCTGTCATAATATAATAGAGACAGTAGATCTAGCTTGTCTGTCATAATATAATAGAGACAGTAGATCTACCTGGTCTGTCATAGTATAATAGAGACAGTAGATCTAGCTGGTCCGTCATAGTACAATAGAGACATAGAGACAGTAGATCTAGCTGGTCTGTCATAATATAGACAGTAGATCAAGCTGGTCTGTCATAATATAATAGAGACAGTAGATCTAGCTGGTCTGTCAAAACATAATAGAGACAGTAGATCTAGCTGGTCTGTCATAATATAATAGGGACAGTAGATCTAGCTGGTCTGTCATAATATAATAGAGACAGTGTATCTACCAGGTCTGTCATAATATAACAGAGACAGTAGATCTAGCTGGTCTGTCATAATATAACAGAGACAGTAGATCTACCCGGTATGTCAAAATATAATAGAGACAGTAGATCTAGCTGGTCTGTCATAATATAATAGAGACAGTAGATCTAGCTGGTCTGTCATATTATAATAGAGACAGTAGATCTAGCTGGTATGTCATAATATAATAGGGACAGTAGATCTAGCTGGTCTGTCATAATATAATAGAGACAGTGTATCTACCAGGTCTGTCATAATATAACAGAGACAGTAGATCTAGCTGGTCTGTCATAATATAATAGAGACAGTAGATCTAGCTGGTCTGTCATGATATAATAGAGACAGTAGATCTACCTGGTCTGTCATAGTATAATAGAGACAGTAGATCTAGCTGGTCCGTCATAGTACAATAGAGACATAGAGACAGTAGATCTAGCTGGTCTGTCAAAATATAATAGAGACAGTAGATCTAGCTGGTCTGTCATAATATAATAGGGACAGTAGATCTAGCTGGTCTGTCAAAACATAATAGAGACAGTAGATCTACCCGGTATGTCAAAATATAATAGAGACAGTAGATCTAGCTGTTCTGTCATAATATAATAGAGACAGTAGATCTAGCTGGTCTGTCATATTATAATAGAGACAGTAGATCTAGCTGGTATGTCATAATATTATAGGGACAGTAGATCTAGCTGGTCTGTCATAATATAATAGAGACAGTAGATCTAGCTGGTCTGTCATAATATAATAGAGACAGTAGATCTACCTGGTCTGTCATAGTATAATAGAGACAGTAGATCTAGCTGGTCTGTCATAGTATAATAGAGACATAGAGACAGTAGATCTAGCTGGTCTGTCAAAATATAATAGAGACAGTAGATCTAGCTGGTCTGTCATAATATAATAGGGACAGTAGATCTAGCTGGTCTGTCATAATATAATAGAGACAGTGTATCTACCAGGTCTGTCATAATATAATAGAGACAGTGTATCTACCTGGTATGTCAAAATATAATAGAGACAGTAGATCTAGCTGGTCTGTCATAATATAACAGAGACAGTAGATCTACCTGGTATGTCAAAATATAATAGAGACAGTAGATCTAGCTGGTCTGTCATAATATAATAGAGACAGTAGATCTAGCTGGTCTGTCATAATATAATAGAGACAGTAGATCTAGCTGGTATGTCATAATATAATAGGGACAGTAGATCTAGCTGGTCTGTCATAATATAATAGAGACAGTGTATCTACCAGGTCTGTCATAATATATCAGAGACAGTAGATCTAGCTGGTCTGTCATAATATAACAGAGACAGTAGATCTACCTGGTATGTCAAAATATAATAGAGACAGTAGATCTAGCTGGTCTGTCATAATATATTAGAGACAGTAGATCTAGCTGGTCTGTCATATTATAATATAGACAGTAGATCTAGCTGGTATGTCATAATATAATAGAGATAGTAGATCTAGCTGGTCTGTCATAATATAATAGAGACAGTAGATCTAGCTGGTATGTTTTAATATAATAGTGACAGTGTATCTACCAGGTCTGTCATAATATAACAGAGACAGTAGATCTAGCTGGTCTGTCATAATATAACAGAGACAGAAGATCTACCTGGTATGTCAAAATATAATAGAGACAGTAGATCTAGCTGGTCTGTCATAATATAATAGAGACAGTAGATCTAGCTGGTCTGTCAAATTATAATAGAGACAGTAGATCTAGCTGGTCTGTCATAATATAATAGAGACAGTAGATCTAGCTGGTCTGTCAAATTATAATAGAGACAGTAGATCTAGCTGGTCTGTCATAATATAATAGACACAGTAGATCTAGCTGGTCTGTCATAATATAATAGACAGTAGATCTAGCTGGTATGTCATAATATAACAGGGACAGTAGACCTAGCTGGTCTGTCATAATATAATAGAGACAGTAGATCTACCTGGTCTGTCATAATATAATAGAGACAGTAGATCTAGCTGGTCTGTCATAATATAATAGAGACAGTAGATCTAGCTGGTCTGTCATAATATAATAGAGACAGTAGATCTACCTGGTCTGTCATAGTATAATAGAGACAGTAGATCTAGCTGGTCTGTCATAGTACAAAGAGACATAGAGACAGTAGATCTAGCTGGTCTGTCATAATATAATAGGGACAGTAGATCTAGCTGGTCTGTCATAATATAATAGAGACAGTAGATCTAGCTGGTCTGTCAAAATATAATAGAGACAGTAGATCTAGCTGGTCTGTCATAATATAATAGGTACAGTAGATCTAGCTGGTCTGTCATAATATAAACAGAGACAGTAGATCTAGCTGGTCTGTCATAATATAATAGAGACAGTAGATCTACCTGGTCTGTCAAAATATAACAGAGACAGTAGATCTAGCTGGTCTGTCATAATATAATAGAGACAGTAGATCTAGCTGGTCTGTCAAAATATAATAGAGACAGTAGATCTAGCTGGTCTGTCATAATATAATAGGGACAGTAGATCTAGCTGGTCTGTCATAATATAATAGAGACAGTGTATCTACCAGGTCTGTCATAATATAACAGAGACAGTAGATCTAGCTGGTCTGTCATAATATAACAGAGACAGTAGATCTACCCGGTATGTCAAAATATAATAGAGACAGTAGATCTAGCTGTTCTGTCATAATATAATAGAGACAGTAGATCTAGCTGGTCTGTCATATTATAATAGAGACAGTAGATCTAGCTGGTATGTCATAATATTATAGGGACAGTAGATCTAGCTGGTCTGTCATAATATAATAGAGACAGTGTATCTACCAGGTCTGTCATAATATAACAGAGACAGTAGATCTAGCTGGTCTGTCATAATATAACAGAGACAGTAGATCTACCCGGTATGTCAAAATATAATAGAGACAGTAGATCTAGCTGGTCTGTCATAATATAATAGAGACAGTAGATCTAGCTGGTCTGTCATATTATAATAGAGACAGTAGATCTAGCTGGTATGTCATAATATAATAGGGACAGTAGATCTAGCTGGTCTGTCATAATATAATAGAGACAGTGTATCTACCAGGTCTGTCATAATATAACAGAGACAGTAGATCTAGCTGGTCTGTCATAATATAATAGAGACAGTAGATCTAGCTGGTCTGTCATGATATAATAGAGACAGTAGATCTACCTGGTCTGTCATAGTATAATAGAGACAGTAGATCTAGCTGGTCCGTCATAGTACAATAGAGACATAGAGACAGTAGATCTAGCTGGTCTGTCAAAATATAATAGAGACAGTAGATCTAGCTGGTCTGTCATAATATAATAGGGACAGTAGATCTAGCTGGTCTGTCATAATATAATAGAGACAGTGTATCTACCAGGTCTGTCATAATATAATAGAGACAGTGTATCTACCTGGTATGTCAAAATATAATAGAGACAGTAGATCTAGCTGGTCTGTCATAATATAACAGAGACAGTAGATCTAGCTGGTATGTCAAAATATAATAGAGACAGTAGATCTAGCTGGTCTGTCATAATATAATAGAGACAGTAGATCTAGCTGGTCTGTCATATATAATAGAGACAGTAGATTAGCTGGTCTGTCATAATATAATAGAGACAGTAGATCTAGCTGGTCTGTCATAATATAATAGAGACAGTAGATCTATCTGGTCTGTCATAATATAATAGACACAGTAGATATAGCTGGTCTGTCATAATATAATAGAGACAGTATATCTACCTGGTCTGTCATAATATAATAGAGACAGTAGATCTAGCTGGTCTGTCATAATATAATAGAGACAGTAGATCTACCTGGTCTGTCATAATACAATAGAGACAGTAGATATAGCTGGTCTGTCATTTATAATGGAGACAGTAGATCTAGCTGGTCTGTCATAATATAACAGAGACAGTAGATCTACCTGGTATGTCAAAATATAATAGAGACAGTAGATCTAGCTGGTCTGTCATAATATAATAGAGACAGTAGATCTAGCTGGTCTGTCAAAATATAATAGAGATTGTAGTTTAACCTGGTCTGTCATAATAGAATAGAGACAGTAGATCTAGCTGGTCTGTCATAATATAATAGAGACAGTAGATCTACCTGGTCTGTCATAGTATAATAGAGACAGTAGATCTAGCTGGTCCGTCATAGTACAATAGAGACATAGAGACAGTAGATCTAGCTGGTCTGTCATAATATAATAGAGACAGTAGATCTAGCTGGTCTGTCATAATATAATAGAGACAGTAGATCTAGCTGGTCTGTCATAATATAATAGAGACAGTAGATCTAGCTGGTCTGTCATAATATAATAGAGACAGTAGATCTACCCGGTATGTCAAAATATAATAGAGACAGTAGATCTAGCTGTTCTGTCATAATATAATAGAGACAGTAGATCTAGCTGGTCTGTCATATTATAATAGAGACAGTAGATCTAGCTGGTATGTCATAATATTATAGGGACAGTAGATCTAGCTGGTCTGTCATAATATAATAGAGACAGTAGATCTAGCTGGTCTGTCATAATATAATAGAGACAGTAGATCTAGCTGGTCTGTCATAATATAATAGAGACAGTAGATCTAGCTGGTCTGTCATAATATAATAGAGACAGTAGATCTAGCTGGTCTGTCATAATATAATAGAGACAGTAGATCTAGCTGGTCTGTCATAATATAATAGAGACAGTAGATCTAGCTGGTCTGTCATAATATAATAGAGACAGTAATAGCAATACGTAACTGAACGAAGT
>NW_026286529.1:0-18551 GCF_023373465.1 Oncorhynchus keta | reverse complement strand
AAAACGTCTGCTGCGTTCTGAGAATCACTAGAAGAGCAGGGCGGAAGAACAGAGTCTCATATGGTAACGGCAATGCAACTTTTGAAAAGACGGATGTTTCTTTAACATTTACATTACATTTAAGTCATTTAGCAGACGCTCTTATCCAGAGCGACTTACAAATTGGGCTTTAACTACGATGCAAACGTACACTAAATGACGATATTTCCAGACCGCATGCATGGTGGATGGACTAGAAATAAAAGTGAAAATATATTTAGGGTCAAATTCCCCTTTACTTTTCATTAGGTGAACTTGACTTTGTTATTTTTTAAACTGCAGCGACAATGATCAAATTTCACCAGAAATAACACCAGACCAGCAACCACAGAACACACACAGACCGGTTGGTCTCTCACCTCGGTGTCTCTCTCCATCTCAAGCCCCGCCTCCAGTAGCCTGGCCTCAAACTCCTCCCTGATCAGCACCATCTCTCCTTCAGCTGGGTCCGCCTCTAATTCCACCTCCACCGCCAGGTCCACACACACCTCCCCGTCCCCCGCACTCCGCTGCCCGGCTGCACATCCCAAACCCCCCACAGGGCCGGAGAGGGGGGAGCTACCATTGGAGATGACAGACAGGCGATGAGGAGGGTGAGGAGGGGCGGAGAGACGGTGCAGCCGGTCGCCACCCCTCACAGAGATCTGTTTGCGTTGGTAGAACACCAGAACATAGTCCACCTTCCTCCGGCCATCTGAGAAGAACTGACAAGAACTTTGGCCATCCTGGGGGCCGCTAGCCCAACACCCCGCCCTGGAAGAGAGGGAGAGGGACTGGTCAGTAACTAACACCCCTCCCTGGAGGAGAGGAGACTGGTCAGTAACTAACACCCCCTCCCTGGAGGAGAGGACAGAGACTGGTCAGTAACTAACACCCCCTCCCTGGAGGACAGGGGACTGGTCAGTAACTAACACCCCTCCCTGGAGGAGAGGAGACTGGTCAGACAGACTGGAGGGGACTGGTCAGTAACCAACACCCCCTCCCCAGAGGAGAGGAGACTGGTCAGTAACTAACACCCCTCCCTAGAGAGAGGAGACAGACAGGGGACTAGTAACCAAAAGAAGTGTTCAAATCTAAATATTTTTATTCTAGCCACCCTTTGCCATGATGACAGGCCTTCTCTCAACCAGCTTCACCTGGAATGCTTTTCCAATAGTCTTGAAGGAGTTCCCACATATGCTGAGCACTTGTTGGCTGCTTTTCCTTCACTCTGCGGTCCAACTCATCCCAAACCATCTGAATTGGGTTGAGGTCAGGTGATTGTGGAGGCCAGGTCATCTGATGCAGCACTCACCACTCTGCTTTTCGATCAAATAGCCCTTCCACAGCCTGGAGGTGTGTTTTGGGTCATCGTCCTGTGGAAAACAAATGATAGTGGGACTAAGCCCAAATCAGATGGGATGGCGTATCCCTGCAGAAAGCTGTGGTAGCCATGTTGGAAACGAGGTCGCAGTTGTAAATGAGAACTTGTTCTCAACTAGCCTACCTGGTTAAATAAAGGTGAAATAAAAAATAAAAAAATTCACAGTCTCCTCTGAGACTGTTAACTGCAATCTGAGTGCAGGTAACTCTAATGAACTTAACCTCTGCAGCAGAGGTAACTCTGGGTCTTGCTTTCCTGTGGCGGTCCTCATGAGAGACAGTTTCATCATAGTGCTTAATGGATTTTGCCACTGCACTTGAAGAAAAGTTCAATGTTCCTGAAATGTTCCGGATTAACTGACTTTCAAGTGTTAAAGTAATGATGGACTGTCACTTTGCTTATTTGAGCTGTTCTTGCCATAATATGGACTTGGTATTTTACCAAATAGGGCCATCTTCTGTATACCACCTCTACCTTGTCACAACACAACTGACTGGCTCAAACACCTTAACTTTTAAGGAGGCACACCTGTTAATTGAAATGCATTCCAGGTGACTACCCCATGAAGCTGGTTGAGAGAATGCCAAGAGTGTGCAAAGCTGTCATCACGGCAAAGGGTGGCTACTTCGAAGAATCTCAAATATATGTTGATTTGTTTAACACTCGTTTGGTTACTACATGATTCCATGTGTTATTTCATGGTTTTTGTCTTTACTGTTAATGTAGAAAAACATTTAAAAAATAAAGAAAACCCCTGGAATGAGTAGGTGTGTCCAAACTTCTGACTGGTACTGTACATGAACCTGACACCTTATTCTACATCATCTATTTCTATCTGAATACACACACACACATGATTCTACAAATCATCACCTTGACTTGTGCAATCAGGTGTTAGTGCTGGGCTGGAACTAAAGCCTGCACTCCCTGCACCCTGGACCAGGGTTGGAGACCACTACTGACCACCCCTGTAACTATACAGGACCAGGGTTGGAGACCACCCTGTAACTATACAGGACCAGGGTTGGAGACCACTGATGACCACCCTGTAACTATACAGGACCAGGGTTGGAGACCACCCTGTATCTATACAGGACCAGGGTTGGAGACCACTGATGACCACCCTGTAACTATACAGGACCAGGGTTGGAGACCACCCTGGATCTATACAGGACCAGGGTTGGAGACCACCCTGGATCTATACAGGACCAGGGTTGGAGACCACTGATGACCACCCTGTATCTCCACAGGACCAGGGTTGGAGACCACCCTGTATCTATACAGGACCAGGGTTGGAGACCACTGATGACCACCCTGTAACTATACAGGACCAGGGTTGGAGACCACTGATGACCACCCTGTATCTCCACAGGACCAGGGTTGGAGACCACCCTGTATCTATACAGGACCAGGGTTGGAGACCACTGATGACCACCCTGTAACTATACAGGACCAGGGTTGGAGACCACTGATGACCACCCTGTAACTATACAGGACCAGGGTTGGAGACCACCCTGTATCTATACAGGACCAGGGTTGGAGACCACACCCTGTAACTATACAGGACCAGGGTTGGAGACCACCCTGTAACTATACAGGACCAGGGTTGGAGACCACCCTGTAACTATACAGGACCAGGGTTGGAGACCACTGATGACCACCCTGTATCTCCACAGGACCAGGGTTGGAGACCACTAATGACCACCCTGTAACTATACAGGACCAGGGTTGGAGACCACTGATGACCACCCTGTATCTCCACAGGACCAGGGTTGGAGACCACCCTGTATCTATACAGGACCAGGGTTGGAGACCACTAATATACAGGACCAGGTTGGAGACCCTGTAACTATACAGGACCAGGGTTGGAGACCACTGATGACCACCCTGTAACTATACAGGACCAGGGTTGGAGACCACCCTGTATCTATACAGGACCAGGGTTGGAGACCACCCTGTATCTATACAGGACCAGGGTTGGAGACCACTGCTGACCACCCTGTATCTATACAGGACCAGGGTTGGAGACCACTGATGACCACCCTGTATCTCCACAGGACCAGGGTTGGAGACCACTGATGACCACCCTGTATCTCCACAGGACCAGGGTTGGAGACCACTGATGACCACCCTGTAACTATACAGGACCAGGGTTGGAGACCACCCTGTATCTATACAGGACCAGGGTTGGAGACCACCTGATCTATACAGACCACCCCCTGTAACTATACAGGACCAGGGTTGGAGACCACTGACTGACCACCCTGTAACTATACAGGACCAGGGTTGGAGACCACCCTGTACCACCCTGGAGGACCAGGGTTGGAGACCACCCTGTAACTATACAGGACCAGGGTTGGAGACCACTGACTGACCACCCTGTATCTCCACAGGACCAGGGTTGGAGACCACCCTGTATGGACCAGGGTGACCACCCTGTAACTATACAGGACCAGGGTTGGAGACCACTGATGACCACCCTGTATCTCCACAGGACCAGGGTTGGAGACCACCCTGTATCTGTACAGGACCAGGGTTGGAGACCACCCCACCTGTAACTATACAGGACCAGGTTTGGAGACCACCCTGTATCTGTACAGGACCAGGGTTGGAGACCACTGATGACCACCCTGTAACTATACAGGACCAGGGTTGGAGACCACTGATGACCACCCTGTATCTACACAGGACCAGGGTTGGAGACCACCCTGTATCTATACAGGACCAGGGTTGGAGACCACTGATGACCACCCTGTAACTATACAGGACCAGGGTTGGAGACCACCCTGTATCTCCACAGGACCAGGGTTGGAGACCACTGATGACCACCCTGTAACTATACAGGACCAGGGTTGGAGACCACCCTGTAACTATACAGGACCAGGGTTGGAGACCACTGAATAACCACCCTGTAACTATACAGGACCAGGGTTGGAGACCACTGATGACCACCCTGTATCTCCACAGGACCAGGGTTGGAGACCACCCTGTATCTGTACAGGACCAGGGTTGGAGACCACCCACCCTGTAACTATACAGGACCAGGGTTGGAGACCACTGATGACCACCCTGTATCTCCACAGGACCAGGGTTGGAGACCACCCTGTATCTGTACAGGACCAGGGTTGGAGACCACTGAATGTAACTATACAGGACCAGGGTTGGAGACCACTGGTGACCACCCTGTAACTATACAGGACCAGGGTTGGAGACCACTGATGTCCACCCTGTATCTCCACCAGGGTTGGAGACCACCGATGACCACCCTGTATCTATACAGGACCAGGGTTGGAGACCACTCTGTATCTCCACAGGACCAGGGTTGGAGACCACTGATGACCATCTGTACAGGACCAGGGTTGGAGACCACCCTGTATCTGTACAGGACCAGGGTTGGAGACCACCCTGTATCTATACAGGACCAGGGTTGGAGACCACTATGACCACCCTGTATCTATACAGGACCAGGGTTGGAGACCACTGATGACCACCCTGTAACTATACAGGACCAGGGTTGGAGACCACTGATGACCACCCTGTAACTATACAGGACCAGGGTTGGAGACCACTGATGACCACTCTGTAACTATACAGGACCAGGGTTGGAGACCACCCTGTATCTGTACAGGACCAGGGTTGGAGACCACCCTGTATCTATACAGGACCAGGGTTGGAGACCACTGATGACCACCCTGTAACTATACAGGACCAGGGTTGGAGACCACTGTATCTGTATCTACAGGACCAGGGTTGGAGACCACTGATGACCACCCTGTAACTATACAGGACCAGGGTTGGAGACCACTGAGACCACCCTGTATCTATACAGGACCAGGGTTGGAGACCACCCCTGTATCTGGACCAGGGTTGGAGACCACCCTGTATCTATACAGGACCAGGGTTGGAGACCACCCTGTATCTATACAGGACCAGGGTTGGAGACCACTGATGACCACCCTGTATCTATACAGGACCAGGGTTGGAGACCACTGATGACCACCCTGTATCTCCACAGGACCAGGGTTGGAGACCACCCTGTAACCACCCTGTACTCCACAGGACCAGGGTTGGAGACCACTGATGACCACCCTGTAACTATACAGGACCAGGGTTGGAGACCACCCTGTATCTATACAGGACCAGGTTTGGAGACCACTACTGACCACCCTGTAACTATACAGGACCAGGGTTGGAGACCACTGACCACCCTGTACTATACAGGACCAGGGTTGGAGACCACCCTGTATCTATACAGGACCAGGGTTGGAGACCACCCTGTATCTATACAGGACCAGGTTTGGAGACCACTGACTGACCACCCTGTATCTCCACAGGACCAGGGTTGGAGACCACCCCCTGATCTATACAGACCAGGGTTGGAGACCCCACCCTGTAACTATACAGGACCAGGGTTGGAGACCACTGATGACCACCCTGTAACTATACAGGACCAGGGTTGGAGACCACTGATGACCACCCTGTATCTCCACAGGACCAGGGTTGGAGACCACCCTGTATCTATACAGGACCAGGGTTGGAGACCACTGATGACCACCCTGTATCTATACAGGACCAGGGTTGGAGACCACTATTGACCACCCTGTAACTATACAGGACCAGGGTTGGAGACCACTGATGACCACCCTGTAACTATACAGGACCAGGGTTGGAGACCACCCTGTAACTATACAGGACCAGGGTTGGAGACCACTGATGACCACCCTGTAACTATACAGGACCAGGGTTGGAGACCACTGATGACCACCCTGTATCTCCACAGGACCAGGGTTGGAGACCACCCTGTATCTGTACAGGACCAGGGTTGGAGACCACTAATGACCACCCTGTAACTATACAGGACCAGGGTTGGAGACCACTGATAACCACCCTGTATCTCCACAGGACCAGGGTTGGAGACCACCCTGTATCTGTACAGGACCAGGGTTGGAGACCACTGATGACCACCCTGGAACTATACAGGACCAGGGTTGGAGACCACTGATGACCACCCTGTAACTATACAGGACCAGGGTTGGAGACCACTGATGACCACCCTGTATCTCCACAGGACCAGGGTTGGAGACCACCGATGACCACCCTGTATCTATACAGGACCAGGGTTGGAGACCACTCTGTATCTCCACAGGACCAGGGTTGGAGACCACTGATGACCATCTGTACAGGACCAGGGTTGGAGACACCCTGTATCTGTACAGGACCAGGGTTGGAGACCACCCTGTATCTATACAGGACCAGGGTTGGAGACCACTAATGACCACCCTGTATCTATACAGGACCAGGGTTGGAGACCACTGATGACCACCCTGTAACTATACAGGACCAGGGTTGGAGACCACTGATGACCACCCTGTAACTATACAGGACCAGGGTTGGAGACCACTGATGACCACCCTGTAACTATACAGGACCAGGGTTGGAGACCACCCTGTATCTGTACAGGACCAGGGTTGGAGACCACCCTGTAACTATACAGGACCAGGGTTGGAGACCACTGATGACCACCCTGTATCTATACAGGACCAGGGTTGGAGACCACTGATGACCACCCTGTATCTCCACAGGACCAGGGTTGGAGACCACTGATGACCACCCTGTATCTCCACAGGACCAGGGTTGGAGACCACTGATGACCACCCTGTAACTATACAGGACCAGGGTTGGAGACCACCCTGTATCTCTACAGGACCAGGGTTGGAGACCACTGATGACCACCCTGTAACTATACAGGACCAGGGTTGGAGACCACCCTGTATCTATACAGGACCAGGGTTGGAGACCACCCTGTATCTATACAGGACCAGGGTTGGAGACCACCCTGTATCTATACAGGACCAGGGTTGGAGACCACTACTGACCACCCTGTAACTATACAGGACCAGGTTTGGAGACCACTACTGACCACCCTGTATCTCCACAGGACCAGGTTTGGAGACCACCCTGTATCTATACAGGACCAGGGTTGGAGACCACTGATGACCACCCTGTAACTATACAGGACCAGGGTTGGAGACCACTGATGACCACCCTGTAACTATACAGGACCAGGGTTGGAGACCACTGATGACCACCCTGTATCTCCACAGGACCAGGGTTGGAGACCACCCTGTATCTATACAGGACCAGGGTTGGAGACCACTGATGACCACCCTGTAACTATACAGGACCAGGGTTGGAGACCACTGGTGACCACCCTGTATCTATACAGGACCAGGGTTGGAGACCACTGATGACCACCCTGTAACTATACAGGACCAGGGTTGGAGACCACCCTGTAACTATACAGGACCAGGGTTGGAGACCACTAATAACCACCCTGTAACTATACAGGACCAGGGTTGGAGACCACTGATAACCACCCTGTATCTCCACAGGACCAGGGTTGGAGACCACCCTGTATCTGTACAGGACCAGGGTTGGAGACCACTAATAACCACCGTGTATCTATACAGGACCTGGGTTGGAGACCACCCTGTATCTCCACAGGACCAGGGTTGGAGACCACCCTGTATCTGTACAGGACCAGGGTTGGAGACCACCCACCCTGGAACTATACAGGACCAGAGTTGGAGACCACCCTGTATCTCCACAGGACCAGGGTTGGAGACCACTGATGACCACCCTGTATCTATACAGGACCAGGGTTGGAGACCTGTATCTCCACAGGACCAGGGTTGGAGACCACTGATGACCATCTGTACAGGACCAGGGTTGGAGACCACCCTGTATCTGTACAGGACCAGGGTTGGAGACCACCCTGTACTACAGGACCAGGGTTGACCACCCACCCTGTATCTATACAGGACCAGGGTTGGAGACCACTGATGACCACCCTGTAACTATACAGGACCAGGGTTGGAGACCACTGATGACCACCCTGTAACTATACAGGACCAGGGTTGGAGACCACTGATGACCACCCTGTAACTCCACAGGACCAGGGTTGGAGACCACCCTGTATCTGTACAGGACCAGGGTTGGAGACCACCCTGTATCTGTTGGAGACCACTGATGACCACCCTGTATCTATACAGGACCAGGGTTGGAGACCACCCTGTATCTCCACAGGACCAGGGTTGGAGACCACTGTAACTCCACAGGACCAGGGTTGGAGACCACTGATGACCACCCTGTATCTCCACAGGACCAGGGTTGGAGACCACCCTGTATCTATACAGGACCAGGTTTGGAGACCACTACTGACCACCCTGTAACTATACAGGACCAGGGTTGGAGACCACTGATGACCACCCTGTAACTATACAGGACCAGGGTTGGAGACCACCCTGTATCTATACAGGACCAGGGTTGGAGACCACCCTGTATCTATACAGGACCAGGGTTGGAGACCACTGATGACCACCCTGTAACTATACAGGACCAGGGTTGGAGACCACTGATGACCACCCTGTATCTCCACAGGACCAGGGTTGGAGACCACCCTGTAACTATACAGGACCAGGGTTGGAGACCACTGATGACCACCCTGTAACTATACAGGACCAGGGTTGGAGACCACTGATGACCACCCTGTAACTATACAGGACCAGGGTTGGAGACCACTGATGACCACCCTGTATCTCCACAGGACCAGGGTTGGAGACCACCCTGTATCTGTACAGGACCAGGGTTGGAGACCACCCTGTAACTATACAGGACCAGGGTTGGAGACCACTGATGACCACCCTGTAACTATACAGGACCAGGGTTGGAGACCACTGATGACCACTCTGTAACTATACAGGACCAGGGTTGGAGACCACCCTGAAGGACCAGGGTGACCACCCTGTAACTATACAGGACCAGGGTTGGAGACCACTGTAACCACCCTGTAACTATACAGGACCAGGGTTGGGACCACTGATGACCACCCTGTATCTCCACAGGACCAGGGTTGGACCACCCTGGGACCAGGGTTGGAGACCACCCTGTAACTATACAGGACCAGGGTTGGAGACCACTGATGACCACCCTGTATCTCCACAGGACCAGGGTTGGAGACCACCCTGTATCTGACCCACCCTGTATGACCACCCTGTAACTATACAGGACCAGGGTTGGAGACCACCCTGTATCTATACAGGACTAGGGTTGGAGACCACTGATGACCACCCAGTATCTCCACAGGACCAGGGTTGGAGACTCCCTGTATCTGTACAGGACCAGGGTTGGAGACCACCCTGTATCTATACAGGACCAGGGTTGGAGACCACTGATGACCACCCTGTATCTATACAGGACCAGGGTTGGAGACCACTGATGACCACCCTGTAACTATACAGGACCAGGGTTGGAGACCACTGATGACCACCCTGTAACTATACAGGACCAGGGTTGGAGACCACTGATGACCACCCTGTAACTATACAGGACCAGGGTTGGAGACCACCCTGTATCTGTACAGGACCAGGGTTGGAGACCACCCTGTAACTATACAGGACCAGGGTTGGAGACCACTGATGACCACCCTGTATCTCCACAGGACCAGGGTTGGAGACCACCCTGTATCTGTACAGGACCAGGGTTGGAGACCACCCTGTAACTATACAGGACCAGGGTTGGAGACCACTGATGACCACCCTGTATCTCCACAGGACCAGGGTTGGAGACCACCCTGTATCTGTACAGGACCAGGGTTGGAGACCACCCTGTAACTATACAGGACCAGGGTTGGAGACCACTGACCACCCTGTATGGACCAGGGTTGGAGACCACCCTGTATCTATACAGGACCAGGGTTGGAGACCACCCTGTAACTCCACAGGACCAGGGTTGGAGACCACCCTGTATCTCCACAGGACCAGGGTTGGAGACCACTGATGACCACCCTGTAACTATACAGGACCAGGGTTGGAGACCTGTACTATACAGGACCAGACCACCCTGTAACTATACAGGACCAGGGTTGGAGACCACTGATGACCACCCTGTATCTCCACAGGACCAGGGTTGGAGACCACCCTGTATCTGTACAGGACCAGGGTTGGAGACCCCCTGTAACTATACAGGACCAGGGTTGGAGACCACTGATGACCACCCTGTAGGACCAGGGTTGGAGACCACCCTGTATCTGTACAGGACCAGGGTTGGAGACCACCCACCCTGTATCTATACAGGACCAGGGTTGGAGACCACTGATGACCACCCTGTAACTATACAGGACCAGGGTTGGAGACCACTGATGACCACCCTGTATCTCCACAGGACCAGGGTTGGAGACCACCCTGTATCTATACAGGACCAGGGTTGGAGACCACTGATGACCACCCTGTAACTCTTGGAGACCACCCTACAGGACCAGGGTTGGAGACCACCCTGACCACCCTGTATCTATACAGGACCAGGGTTGGAGACAGGACCAGGGTTGGAGACCACCCTGTATCTGACCACCCCCTGTATCTATACAGGACCAGGGTTGGAGACCACTGATGACCACCCTGTAACTATACAGGACCAGGGTTGGAGACCACTGATGACCACCCTGTATCTATACAGGACCAGGGTTGGAGACCACTGATGACCACCCTGTAACTATACAGGACCAGGGTTGGAGACCACCCTGTAACTATACAGGACCAGGGTTGGAGACCACTGATGACCACCCTGTAACTATACAGGACCAGGGTTGGAGACCACTGATGACCACTCTGTAACTATACAGGACCAGGGTTGGAGACCACCCTGTAACTATACAGGACCAGGGTTGGAGACCACTGATGACCACCCTGTATCTCCACAGGACCAGGGTTGGAGACCACCCACCCTGTAACTATACAGGACCAGGGTTGGAGACCACCACCCTGTAACTCCACAGGACCAGGGTTGGAGACCACTGATGACCACCCTGTAACTATACAGGACCAGGGTTGGAGACCACTGATGACCACCCTGTAACTCCACAGGACCAGGGTTGGACTACCCCTGTATCTATACAGGACCAGGGCTGGAGACCACCCTGTAACTATACAGGACCAGGGTTGGAGACCACTGATGACCACCCTGTATCTCCACAGGACCAGGGTTGGAGACCACCACCCTGTATCTATACAGGACCAGGGTTGGAGACCACTGATGACCACCCTGTAACTATACAGGACCAGGGTTGGAGACCACTGATGACCACCCTGTAACTCTCCACAGGACCAGGGTTGGAGACCACCCTGTATCTATACAGGACCAGGGTTGGAGACCACTAATGACCACCCTGTAACTATACAGGACCAGGGTTGGAGACCACTGATGACCACCCTGTATCTCCACAGGACCAGGGTTGGAGACCACCCTGTATCTATACAGGACCAGGGTTGGAGACCACTGATGACCACCCTGTAACTATACAGGACCAGGTTTGGAGACCACTGATGACCTATACAGGACCACCCTGTATCTATACAGGACCAGGGTTGGAGACCACTGATGACCACCCTGTATCTCCACAGGACCAGGGTTGGAGACCACCCTGTATGACTATGTACAGGACCAGGGTTGGAGACCACTGATGACCACCCTGTATCTCCACAGGACCAGGGTTGGAGACCACCCTGTAACTATACAGGACCAGGGTTGGAGACCACCCTGTATCTCCAGGACCAGGGTTGGAGACCACTGATGACCACCCTGTATCTCCACAGGACCAGGGTTGGAGACCACTGATGACCACCCTGTACAGGACCAGGGTTGGAGACCACTCTGTAGCTATACAGGACCAGGGTTGGAGACCACTCTGTAACTATACAGGACCAGGGTTGGAGACCACTCTGTAGCTATACAGGACCAGGGTTGGAGACCACTCTGTAGCTATACAGGACCAGGGTTGGAGACCACTCTGTATCTATACAGGACCAGGGTTGGAGACCACTCTGTATCTCTATACAGGACCAGGGTTGGAGACCACTCTGTAGCTATACAGGACCAGGGTTGGAGACCACCTGTAACTATACAGGACCAGGGTTGGAGACCACTCTGTAACCCTGTATATACAGGACCAGGGTTGGAGACCACCCATCTCCACAGGACCAGGGTTGGTAATGGACCAGGGTTGGAGACCACTCTCCACAGGACCAGGGTCTGGTAATGTATCTATACAGGA
Organism: Oncorhynchus keta; assembly: GCF_023373465.1. Taxonomy (NCBI): domain Eukaryota; kingdom Metazoa; phylum Chordata; class Actinopteri; order Salmoniformes; family Salmonidae; genus Oncorhynchus; species Oncorhynchus keta. The sequence goes on along the minus strand of NW_026286529.1, from coordinate 6,042 downwards.
CCAGGGTTGGAGACCACTGATGATCACCCTGTAACTCCACAGGACCAGGGTTGGAGACCACCCTGTATCTCCACGGGACCAGGGTTGGAGACCACCCTGTATCTATACAGGACCAGGGTTGGAGACCACTGATGACCACCCTGTATCTCCACAGGACCAGGGTTGGAGACCACTCTGTATCTATACAGGACCTGGGTTGGAGACAACTGATGACCTCCCTGTAACTATACAGGACCAGGGTTGGAGACAACCCTGTATCTCCACAGGACCAGGGTTGGAGACCACTCTGTATCTATACAGGACCTGGGTTGGAGACCACTGATGACCACCCTGTATCTCCACAGGACCAGGTTTGGAGACCACTGATGACCACCCTGTATCTCCACAGGACCAGGGTTGGAGACCACTGATGACCACCCTGTATCTCCACAGGACCAGGGTTGGAGACCACCCTGTAACTATACAGGACCAGGGTTGGAGACCACTGATGACCACCCTGTATCTCCACAGGACCAGGGTTGGAGACCACCCTGTATCTATACAGGACCAGGGTTGGAGACCACCCTGTAGCTATACAGGACCATGGTTGGAGACCACTGATGACAACCCTGTATCTCCACAGGACCAGGGTTGGAGACCACTCTGTAGCTATACAGGACCAGGGTTGGAGACCACTCTGTAGCTATACAGGACCAGGGTTGGAGACCACTCTGTAGCCATACAGGACCAGGGTTGGAGACCACTCTGTAGCTATACAGGACCAGGGTTGGAGACCACTCTGTAGCTATACAGGACCAGGGTTGGAGACCACTCTGTAACTATACAGGACCAGGGTTGGAGACCACTCTGTAACTATACAGGACCAGGGTTGGAGACCACTCTGTAACTATACAGGACCAGGGTTGGAGACCACTGATGACCACCCTGTAACTATACAGGACCAGGTTTGGAGACCACTGATGACCACCCTGTAACTATACAGGACCAGGTTTGGAGACCACTGATGACCACACTGTAACTATACAGGACCAGGGTCTGGCATCTCCACAGGACCAGGGTCTGGTAATGCATCTCCACAGGACCAGGGTCTGGTAATGTATCTATACAGGACCAGGGTTGGAGACCACTGATGATCACCCTGTAACTCCACAGGACCAGGGTTGGAGACCACCCGGTATCTCCACGGGACCAGGGTTGGAGACCACCCTGTATCTATACAGGACCAGGGTTGGAGACCACTGATGACCACCCTGTATCTCCACAGGACCAGGGTTGGAGACCACTCTGTAACTATACAGGACCAGGGTTGGAGACAACCCTGTATCTCCACAGGACCAGGGTTGGAGACCACCCTGTAGCTCCACAGGACCAGGGTTGGAGACCACTCTGTAGCTATACAGGACCAGGGTTGGAGACCACTCTGTAGCTATACAGGACCAGGGTTGGAGACCACTCTGTAGCTATACAGGACCAGGGTTGGAGACCACTCTGTAGCTATACAGGACCAGGGTTGGAGACCACTCTGTAACTATACAGGACCAGGGTTGGAGACCACCCTGTATCTATACAGGACCAGGGTTGGAGAACACTCTGTATCTATACAGGACCAGGGTTGGAGACCACTCTGTAGCTATACAGGACCAGGGTTGGAGACCACTCTGTAGCTATACAGGACCAGGGTTGGAGACCACTCTGTAGCTATACAGGACCAGGGTTGGAGACCACTCTGTAGCTATACAGGACCAGGGTTGGAGACCACTCTGTAGCTATACAGGACCAGGGTTGGAGACCACTCTGTAGCTATACAGGACCAGGGTTGGAGACAACTCTGTAACTATACAGGACCAGGGTCTGGTAATGCATCTCCACAGGACCAGGGTCTGGTAATGTATCTATACAGGACCAGGGTCTGGTAATGTATCTATACAGGACCAGGGTTGGAGACCACTGATGACCACCCTGTAACTATACAGGACCAGGGTTGGAGACCACTGATGACCACCCTGTAACTATACAGGACCAGGGTTGGAGACCACTGATGACCACCCTGTAACTATACAGGACCAGGGTTGGAGACCACTGATGACCACCCTGTATCTATACAGGACCAGGGTTGGAGACCACTGATGACCACCCTGTAACTATACAGGACCAGGGTTGGAGACCACTGATGACCACCCTGTAACTATACAGGACCAGGGTTGGAGACCACCCTGTATCTCCACAGGACCAGGGTTGGAGACCACTGATGACCACCCTGTAACTATACAGGACCAGGGTTGGAGACCACCCTGTATCTATACAGGACCAGGGTTGGAGACCACCCTGTATCTATACAGGACCAGGGTTGGAGACCACCCTGTATCTATACAGGACCAGGGTTGGAGACCACCCTGTATCTATACAGGACCAGGGTTGGAGACCACCCTGTATCTATACAGGACCAGGGTTGGAGACCACCCTGTATCTATACAGGACCAGGGTTGGAGACCACTGATGACCACCCTGTAACTATACAGGACCAGGGTTGGAGACCACTGATGACCACCCTGTATCTATACAGGACCAGGGTTGGAGACCACCCTGTATCTATACAGGACCAGGGTTGGAGACCACCCTGTATCTATACAGGACCAGGGTTGGAGACCACTGATGACCACCCTGTATCTCCACAGGACCAGGGTCTGGTAATGTATCTATACAGGACCAGGGTTGGAGACCACTGATGACCACCCTGTATCTATACAGGACCAGGGTTGGAGACCACTGATGACCACCCTGTATCTCCACAGGACCAGGGTTGGAGACCACTGATGACCACCCTGTATCTCCACAGGACCAGGGTCTGGTAATGTATCTATACAGGACCAGGGTCTGGTAATGTATCTATACAGGACCAGGGTCTGGTAATGTATCTATACAGGACCAGGGTTGGAGACCACTGATGACCACCCTGTAACTATACAGGACCAGGGTTGGAGACCACTGATGACCACCCTGTATCTCCACAGGACCAGGGTTGGAGACCACCCTGTATCTATACAGGACCAGGGTTGGAGACCACTGATGACCACCCTGTAACTATACAGGACCAGGGTTGGAGACCACTGATGACCACCCTGTATCTCCACAGGACCAGGGTTGGAGACCACCCTGTATCTATACAGGACCAGGGTTGGAGACCACTGATGACCACCCTGTATCTCCACAGGACCAGGGTTGGAGACCACTGATGACCACCCTGTATCTCCACAGGACCAGGGTTGGAGACCACTGATGACCACCCTGTATCTCCACAGGACCAGGGTTGGAGACCACCCTGTAGCTCCACAGGACCTGGGTTGGAGACCACTGATGACCACCCTGTATCTATACAGGACCAGGGTTGGAGACCACCCTGTATCTATACAGGACCAGGGTTGGAGACCACTGATGACCACCCTGTATCTATACAGGACCAGGGTTGGAGACCACTGATGACCACCCTGTATCTCCACAGGACCAGGGTTGGAGACCACCCTGTAGCTCCACAGGACCTGGGTTGGAGACCACTGATGACCACCCTGTATCTATACAGGACCAGGGTTGGAGACCACCCTGTATCTATACAGGACCAGGGTTGGAGACCACTGATGACCACCCTGTATCTATACAGGACCAGGGTTGGAGACCACCCTGTATCTATACAGGACCAGGGTTGGAGACCACTGATGACCACCCTGTATCTATACAGGACCAGGGTTGGAGACCACCCTGTAGCTCCACAGGACCTGGGTTGGAGACCACTGATGACCACCCTGTATCTCCACAGGACCAGGGTTGGAGACCACTGATGACCACCCTGTATCTATACAGGACCAGGGTTGGAGACCACTGATGACCACCCTGTATCTATACAGGACCAGGGTTGGAGACCACCCTGTAGCTCCACAGGACCTGGGTTGGAGACCACTGATGACCACCCTGTATCTATACAGGACCAGGGTCTGGTAATGTATCTATACAGGACCAGGGTCTGGTAATGGAGGGTTAAATAATTCAGCAAGACTTTTTAGATGAGAGGTTCTCCTTGACAGCATACAATCTCTACAGTAATAACCAGCCAGGCGACATAAAATACTCTGTAACAAAAACGTGTTTTCAGTTCACATGGAAAGTTTTGCAAACGTACGTACTGGGAAAGGATTGGGCATTTCATAACAAACAAACGGCAGGAGCAGAATCAACAGTTAGCAGAAAGTCAACCGTTTGCGGAGTTACTTACCGGAATCTTGTCTTGGCTGGCGTATTGGTGCATTCTGTAGCGCTACAAACACAGACAGGAGAATAAAGGAACGGTGTCGTTAGACCCGGAGGAGAACAATAACGGAATAGTAGCAGCAGCTGTACGCGCAGAACTCATCATTATCAGCACGCGCATCTCGGTAATCCGTCAATTTTGGGGGAGCAAAGCGACGCGCCTCTCATTTGGCAGGGGACTCAAGATTAGTAGGCTATGACCTACACACATGTTTCATCTAGATACCTATCAAACTATAGTCTACCTGGAGCTCCCCGTGAATTAATTGGGCTATGAGTCTGAGCTACAGGTTCCGTCGATTCATCCGTCTGTTGATTCTGACTGCGCGCGTCCTCGGAAGTTTGGCAAACGCTCAACTCATGTTCACCCAGGTGCGTTGATTGGTCGATGCTCCCTGATAATTTACGGTAACGAGGAACCAGTGGGAACAACCGGACTCACAGGAGAGGTGATACTGATGGTTTCTACGGCGACGCGCTCAGGGAATTAAAGTGGAAAGCACTGTCATGCACGAAGAACGCATATTAATAATTGTTGTTTTTCATTACAATGAGACCGAAAAATACTACGACCTTTAAATAATGAGCAGTAGGTATCCACGCCTCTTGTTGGTGTTTATTCTTCATTAAAAGTATGTATCCACGCCTCTTGTACGTGTTCATTTTTCATACATGACAGCGCTTGCCATGTTCCTTCCCTGAGCGCGTAACCGTAGAAACGTTCCAAGTATCAACACACCTGACAGGCTCGAACGCTTTTAACACTGTCAAATGAAATACTTTTTATAGTTGAGCTATTTCGTTTTAATGTTTCTCCAACACGGTAGTCAGAAAGGTATTCAGCATAATAAGACCGTTCAAACTGTTCCACTGAAATCATCTGATTGGACAAACATCGATATTGTTGATTTAAAACACACACACATATATGCCTCTGACAACTTTTTTTTTCTGTCCAAGTCAAGCACTGCTCCTAAATCATGTTCATACTGTATGTGTCCGCTCCTGTAGGGAGTCTATGTCCCGACCCAGACCAGGACCTGTAGAGCCCAGAGAGATGTCCAGACCAGGACCCGTAAAGCCCAGAGAGATGTCCAGACCAGGACCTGTAGAGCCCAGAGAGATGTTCCGGTCCAGACCAGGACCTGTAGAGCCCAGAGAGATGTCCCGACCAGGACCTGTAGAGCCCAGGGAGATGTCCCGACCCAGACCAGGACCTGTAGAGCCCAGGGAGATGTCCCGACCCAGACCAGGACCTGTAGAGCCCAGAGAGATGTTCCGGTCCAGACCAGGACCTGTAGAGTCCAGAGAGATGTTCCGACCCAGACCAGGACCTGTAGAGTCCAGAGAGATGTCCCGACCCAGACCAGGACCTGTAGAGCCCAGAGAGATGTTCTGACCCAGACCAGGACCTGTAAAGTCAAGAGAGATGTCCCGAACCAGACCCAGATCAGGAGTACCAGGCCCCGGGTCGAACAGGGCATCACTGTGTATGGACGATGACTCGCTGACAGCTGTGGCCACCCTGCAGCCACTCCTTGTTCCTGCAGACACACACATTATAGACACCTAGTACACACATCACATTATAGACACATAGTATACACATCACATCATAGACACATAGTATACACATCACATTATCTAATACACACCATATTGTGCTATACACATACTCAGTTACACACAACATCTAATATCACATTATCCAAAACACACACTCAGTCACACACAGCAGGGTCA
>NW_026286528.1:0-7449 GCF_023373465.1 Oncorhynchus keta | reverse complement strand
AGGGTAATGAGGACTATGGTGTGTATTGACCCAGTGGTCAGTAGGGTAATGAGGTAATGGGGACTATGGTGTGTATTGGCCTAGTGGTCATTAGGGTAATGAGGTAATGAGGACTATGGTGTGTGTTGACCCACTGGTCAGTAGGGTAATGAGGTCTATGGTGTGTATTGACCCAGTGGTCAGTAAGATAATGGGGAATATGGGGATAATAATGATGGTTGTGCTGCATTGACCCAGTGGTCAGTAGGATAATGGGGACTATGGTGTGTGTTGACCCACTGGTCAGTAGGGTAATGAGGTAATGGGGCCTATGGTGTGTTGACCCAGTGGTCAGTAGGATAATGGGGACTATGGTGTGTATTGACCCAGTGGTCAGTAGGATAATGAGGCCTATGGTGTGTGTTGACCCACTGGTCAGTAGGGTAATGAGGTAATGGGGCCTATGGTGTGTTGACCCAGTGGTCAGTAGGATAATGGGGAATATGGTGTGTATTGCCTCAGTGGTCAGTAGGATAATGGGGACTATGGTGTGTATTGACCCAGTGGTCAGTAGGATAATGGGGACTATGGTGTGTATTGCCTCAGTGGTCAGTAGGATAATGGGGACTATGGTGTGTATTGACCCAGTGGTCAGTAGGATAATGAGGCCTATGGTGTGTATTGACCAAGTGGTCAGTAGGGTAATGAGGTCTATGGTGTGTGTTGACCCAGTGGTCAGTAGGATAATGGGGCCTATGGTGTGTGTTGACCCAGTGGTCAGTAGGATAATGGGGCCTATGGTGTGTGTTGACCCAGTGGTCAGTAGGATAATGGGGACTATGGTGTGTATTGCCTCAGTGGTCAGTAGGATAATGGGGCCTATGGTGTGTGTTGACCCAGTGGTCAGTAGGATAAATGGGGACTATGGTGTGTATTGACCCAGTGGTCAGTAGGGTAATGGGGCCTATGGTGTTTGTTGACCCAGTGGTCAGTAGGATAAATGGGGACTATGGTGTGTATTGACCCAGTGGTCAGTAGGGTAATGAGGTCTATGGTGTGTATTGACCCAGTGGTCAGTAGGGTAATGAGGACTATGGTGTGTATTGACCCAGTGGTCAGTAGGGTAATGAGGTAATGGGGACTATGGTGTGTATTGGCCTAGTGGTCATTAGGGTAATGAGGTAATGAGGACTATGGTGTGTGTTGACCCACTGGTCAGTAGGGTAATGAGGTCTATGGTGTGTATTGACCCAGTGGTCAGTAAGATAATGGGGAATATGGGGATAATAATGATGGTTGTGCAGCATTGACCCAGTGGTCAGTAGGATAATGGGGACTATGGTGTGTATTGACCCAGTGGTCAGTAGGATAATGGGGAATATGGGGATAATAATGATGGTTGTGCAGCATTGACCCAGTGGTCAGTAGGATAATGGGGACTATGGTGTGTATTGACCCAGTGGTCAGTAGGATAATGGGGAATATGGGGATAATAATGATGGTTGTGCAGCAATGCGTCATCTCTGTTTGATCATATAATACAACATGGTTGTGCTTTGTTCTTGCTGCTACACCGGAGGCTCATTTTACCACGCACACACACTGTATGAATATTCATGAGCTGGAGGATGGAGGGATGGCGCCCCAGAGAAGAGGAATGCAGCGCTCTGCCCCTCCCCCACACCTCCCTCCTTCCCCTTCCGTCTATTCCACCCTCTCCTCCCCAGGCGCACATGCCATCTGCCAGAGAGAGGGTGGGAGAGCTGGCCAGAGGATAGGGATAGAGGGGAGATGACAGAGAAAGGATAGAGGGGAGATGACAGAGAGGATAGGATAGAGAAATGACAGAGGAAGGATAGAGGGGAGAGATGACAGAGAGAAAGGATAGAGGGGAGATGACAGAGAGGAAGGATAGAGGGGAGATGACAGAGGGAAGGATAGAGGGGAGATGACAGAGGGAAGGGAGATGAGAGGGAGATGAGGGAGATGGCAGAGGAAGGATAGAGGGAGATGACAGAGAGGAGGATAGAGGAGATGACAGAGGAAAGGATAGAGGGAGATGACAGAGAGGAAGGATAGAGGGGAGATGACAGAGGGAAGGATAGAGGGGAGATGACAGAGGAAAGGACAGAGGGGAGATGACAGAGAGGAAGGATAGAGGAGATGACAGAGAGACAGGATAGAGGGGAGATGACAGAGGAAGGATGACAGAGGGAAGGATAGAGGAGATGACAGAGGAAGGATAGTGGGGAGATGACAGAGGAAGGATAGAGGAGATGACAAGGAAGGATAGAGAGGAGAGGGGAGATGACAGAGAGAAAGGATAGAGGAGATGACAGAGAGGAAGGATAGAGGGAGATGACAGAGAGGAAGGATAGAACCAATGATGGAGAATCAAGAGGTGAGGGATTGGTGGAGGAGAGGGAGCAGTGAAAAAGAAGGATATAGGGCACAAGTGAATGAGACCCACAGGGCTCAGGAACCCAGGTGATCGCTCCATCCTGTCCCAATGTCAGAGCACCCTGCTGGGGCAACCCTCCAGGGTGAGGGCTGGAGGCTGTGGTGGTGATAAGCCTGTTACTGGGAGTGCAGGTTGTTACACACACAAAAGCTTGCACTTTGCATAGGTACGCGCACACACCTTTAAACAACATTGGAGGGGGAAACACCTTTAAACAACACACACCTTGGAGGGGGAAAACACACCTTTAAACAACACAATTGTCAGTGGGACTAGGACACATGCAGAGGATCCGGACTGACTAAACGGCCAGGGTAAAGGTCATGGAGGATCCGGACTGACTGAACGGCCAGGTAAAAAAGGTCACAGAGGATCCGGACAGACTAAACGGCCAGGGTAAGGTCACAGAGGGACCTCGGACAGACTAAAGCGGCCAGGGTAAAGGTCACAGAGGATCGGACTGACTGAATGGCCAGGGTAAAGGTCACGGAGGATCCGACTGACTGAACGCGCCAGGGTAAAGGTCACGAGGATCCGGACAGACTAAACGGCCAGGGTAAAGGTCACAGAGGATCCGACTGACTGCCAGGCAAAAAATCACAGAGGATCCGACAGCTGAACGTAAAGGTCACAGAGGATCCGACTGACTGAACGGCCAGGGTAAAGGTCACAGAGGACCCGGACAGACTAAACCTGGGTAAAGGTCACTCCGACTGACTGAATTACATAAAGGTCACGGAGGATCCGGACTGACTGAACGGGCCAGGTAAAGGTCACGGAGGATCCGGACAGACTCAGCCAGGGTAAAGGTCACAGAGGATCCGGACTGACTGAACAGCCAGGTAAAGGTCACAGAGGATCGGACATGAATGGCCAGGGGTAAAGGTCACGGAGGATCTGGACTGTCAGTGGTGAGGCTGAATGTAAATGTAGACAGGGTTAACCCCAGGGCTAACTGGCTCTGTCCTGTTACTCAGCTAATTACAATGAGAAGAAGGAAAACCCACACTCACTGGAATAGTTCAGCAGTTAATGTATTTTAGCAGCAGCGGGTCAACAATACATTCAAACTACGACAGTATTCCAGTGAGGTCAACAATACATTCAAACTGCAACAGTATTCCAGTGAGGTCAACAATACATTCAAACTGCAACAGTATTCCAGTGAGGTCAACAATACATTCAAACTACTACAGTATTCCAGTGAGGTCAACAATACATTCAAACTACGACAGTATTCCAGTGAGGTCAACAATACATTCAAACTGCAACAGTATTCCAGTGAGGTCAACAATACATTCAAACTGCAACAGTATTCCAGTGAGGTCAACAATACATTCAAACTACTACAGTATTCCAGTGAGAGGTCAACAATACATTCAAACTACGACAGTATTCCAGTGAGGTCAACAATACATTCAAACTACGACAGTATTCCAGTGAGGTCAACAATACATTCAAACTGCAACAGTATTCCAGTGAGGTCAACAATACATTCAAACTGCAACAGTATTCCAGTGAGGTCAACAATACATTCAAACTACTACAGTATTCCAGTGAGGTCAACAATACATTCAAACTACGACAGTATTCCAGTGAGGTCAACAATACATTCAAACTACGACAGTATTCCAGTGAGGTCAACAATACATTCAAACTGCAACAGTATTCCAGTGAGGTCAACAATACATTCAAACTGCAACAGTATTCCAGTGAGGTCAACAATACATTCAAACTACTACAGTATTCCAGTGAGGTCAACAATACATTCAAACTACGACAGTATTCCAGTGAGGTCAACAATACATTCAAACTGCAACAGTATTCCAGTGAGGTCAACAATACATTCAAACTGCAACAGTATTCCAGTGAGGTCAACAATACATTCAAACTACTACAGTATTCCAGTGAGGTCAACAATACATTCAAACTACGACAGTATTCCAGTGAGGTCAACAATACATTCAAACTGCAACAGTATTCCAGTGAGGTCAACAATACATTCAAACTGCAACAGTATTCCAGTGAGGTCAACAATACATTCAAACTACTACAGTATTCCAGTGAGAGGTCAACAATACATTCAAACTACGACAGTATTCCAGTGAGGTCAACAATACATTCAAACTACGACAGTATTCCAGTGAGGTCAACAATACATTCAAACTGCAACAGTATTCCAGTGAGGTCAACAATACATTCAAACTACTACAGTATTCCAGTGAGGTCAACAATACATTCAAACTACTACAGTATTCCAGTGAGGTCAACAATACATTCAAACTGCAACAGTATTCCAGCGAGGTCAACAATACATTCAAACTACTACAGTATTCCAGTGAGGTCAACAATACATTCAAACTACGACAGTATTCCAGTGAGGTCAACAATACATTCAAACTGCAACAGTATTCCAGTGAGGTCAACAATACATTCAAACTACTACAGTATTCCAGTGAGAGGTCAAGTGATCTAGATGAGAGTTGGTAGGATGACCACTAGGCCAGTTACAGTGATCTAGATGAATTGGCTGGGGATGACCACTAAGCCAGTTACAGTGATCTAGATAAGAGCTGGTAGGATGACCACTAGGCCAGTTACAGTGATCTAGATGAGAGCTGGTAGGATGACCACTAGGCCGGTTACAGTGATCTAGATGAGAGCTGGTAGGATGACCACTAGGCCAGTTACAGTGATCTAGATGAGAGCTGGTAGGATTACCACTAGGCCACTTACAGTGATCTAGATGAGAGCTGGTAGGATGACCACTAGGCCAGTTACAGTGATCTAGATGAGAGCTGGTAGGATGACCACTAGGCCAGTTACAGTGATCTAGATGAGCTGGTAGGATGACCACTGGGCCAGTTACAGTGATCTAGATGAGCTGGTAGGTTGACCACTGGGCCGGTTACAGTGATCTAGATGAGAGCTGGTAGGATGACCACTAGGCCGGTTACAGTGATCTAGATGAGAGCTGGTAGGATGACCACTAGGCCGGTTACAGTGATCTAGATGAGAGCTGGTAGGATGACCACTGGACAGTTACAGTGATCTAGATGAGAGCTGGTAGGATGACCACTAGGCCAGTTACAGTGATCTAGATGAGAGCTGGTAGGATGACCACTAGGCCAATTACAGTGATCTAGATGAGAGCTGGTAGGATTGCCACTAGGCCAGTTACAGTGATCTAGATCAAAAGGATGACCACTAGGCCAGTTACAGTGATCTAGATAGAGATGACCACTAAACCAATTACAGTAATCTGGAAATGAGAAGCAATAGAAACCAACCACTAGGCAATTACAGTAATCTGATGAGAAACTGGTAAGATGACCACTAAACCGGGTAATGATCTGGAAATGAAACTGGCCAAGACCAACCACTAAACCGAATTACAATAATCTAGACCAAACTGTAGAATGAACCAACCACTAGGCAATTTACAGTAATCTGGAAATGACTGTCGAATAACCACACTAGGCAGTTACAGTAATCTAGGCAAAAGCTGTGGATGACCACTAGGCCAGTTAGAGTGATCTAGATAAGAGCTGGTAGGATGACCACTAGGCCAGTTACAGTGATCTAGATGAGAGCTGGTAGGATGACCACTAGGCCAGTTACAGTGATCTAGATGAGCTGGTAGGATGACCACTAGGCCGGTTACAGTGATCAAGATGAGAGCTGGTAGGATGACCACTAGGCCAGTTACAGTGATCTAGATGAGAGCTGGTAGGATGACCACTAGGCCAGTTACAGTGATCTAGATGAGAGCTGGTAGGATGACCACTAGGCCAGTTACAGTGATCTAGATGAGAGCTGGTAGGATGACCACTAGGCCGGTTACAGTGATCTAGATGAGCTGGTAGGATGACCACTGGGCCGGTTACAGTGATCTAGATGAGCTGGTAGGATGACCACTGGGCCGGTTACAGTGATCTAGATGAGAGCTGGTAGGATGACCACTAGGCCAGTTACAGTGATCTAGATGAGAGCTGGTAGGATGACCACTAGGCCAGTTACAGTGATCTAGATGAGAGCTGGTAGGATGACCACTAGGCCAGTTACAGTGATCTAGATGAGCTGGTAGGATGACTAGGCCAGTTAGTGATCTAGATGAGCTGGTAGGATGACCACTGGGCCGGTTACAGTGATCTAGATGAGAGCTGGTAGGATGACCACTAGTCCAGTTACAGTGATCTAGATAAGAGCTGGTAGGATGACCACTAGTCCAGTTACAGTGATCTAGATGAGAGCTGGTAGGATGACCACTAGTCCAGTTACAGTGATCTAGATGAGAGCTGGTAGGATGACCACTAGTCCAGTTACAGTGATCTAGATGAGAGCTGGTAGGATGACCACTAGTCCAGTTACAGTGATCTAGATGAGAGCTGGTAGGATGACCACTAGTCCAGTTACAGTGATCTAGATGAGAGCTGGTAGGATGACCACTAGTCCAGTTACAGTGATCTAGATGAGAGCTGGTAGGATGACCACTAGGCCAGTTACAGTGATCTAGATGAGAGCTGGTAGGATGACCACTAGTCCAGTTACAGTGATCTAGATAAGAGCTGGTAGGATGACCACTAGTCCAGTTACAGTGATCTAGATGAGAGCTGGTAGGATGACCACTAGTCCAGTTACAGTGATCTAGATGAGAGCTGGTAGGATGACCACTAGTCCAGTTACAGTGATCTAGATGAGAGCTGGTAGGATGACCACTAGGCCAGTTACAGTGATCTAGATGAGAGCTGGTAGGATGACCACTAGTCCAGTTACAGTGATCTAGATGAGAGCTGGTAGGATGACCACTAGGCCAGTTACAGTGATCTAGATGAGAGCTGGTAGGATGACCACTAGTCCAGTTACAGTGATCTAGATGAGAGCTGGTAGGATGACCACTAGGCCAGTTACAGTGATCTAGATGAGAGCTGGTAGGATGACCACTAGGCCAGTTACAGTGATCTAGATGAGAGCTGGTAGGATGACCACTAGGTTGGTAGGACAGATAA
>NW_026286527.1:0-116800 GCF_023373465.1 Oncorhynchus keta | reverse complement strand
ACCAGTCATCAGGACATTAAGGAGTAGGGGGTAAAGGATGGAGACTAGATGTAGACCAGTCATCAGGACATTAAGGAGTAGGGGGGTAAAGGATGGTGGTGACTTGACAGGCCACTAGGACTTTGCCAAAAGGCACCTAAATAATCTCAGACGATGAGAAACAAGATTCTCTGGATTGAACTCTTTGGCCTGAATACCAAGCGTCACATCTGGAGGAAACCTGGCACCATCCCTACGGTGAAGCATGGTGGTGTCAGCAACATGCTGTTGGGCTGTTCTTCAGCGGCAGGGACTGGGAGACTAGTCAGGATCGAGGTAAAGATGAATGGAGCAAAGTACAGAGAGATCCTTGATGAAAACCTGCTCCAAAGCGCTAAGGACCTCAGACTGGGGGCGAAGTTTCACCTTCCAACAGGACAATGACCCCAAGTACACAGCCAAGACAGCGCAGGAGTGGCTTTGGGACAAGTCTCTGAATGTCCTTGAGAGGATCTGCAGAGAAGAATGGGAGAAACTCCCCAAATACAGGTGTATCAAGCTTGTAGCATCATACCCAAGAAGACTCAAGGCTGTAATCGCTGCCAAAGGTGCTTCAACAAATTACTGAGTAAAGGGTCTGAAAAATTAGGTACATTTCTGTAGTTTAAAAAAATGATAATAATAAATGGGCAAACATTTGTTTTTGCTTTGTCATGATGGGGTTGTGTGTGTAGATTGATAAGGGGGGGGATTGCAAGTCAATTCGCCATCATCCACCTATAGAGTTGAATGTCCGTTCTTGTGATTCCAATTCTATGGTGCTGCTGCCTGCTACCAACCAACAGTTCTGTTCAGCAGGTCATCCAGGTCAACAACAAACCCAGCAGGAAACCTCTCTGCCTTCCTTCCTGCCTGGTGTCGGTTTCACACAACAGCCAAATATAAGCCTGGGAACACCTCACACTATTACATAGACTAGTACCATTTGATAACCCTACTGGTACCGCTGAAGGCAGCACTGATGAAGTGACAGGGAATAGGCTTTTTTTGTGTCGACGTGAAAGGGTGTAATCTGTCTGTCCACGAGAAGAGTTCACGGCTTTAGATTGATTCTCTAAACCGTTTGGTTCTGGCTGTTAAGGGAAACATCAGACTGAAGTTGGTAGATTCAGAGAGCATTGAGAGCAATGTCCACAATGGGGCCAGAGTCAGGCAGATGGATGTGGGGGTGGCTGATGTCTCAGTCTTCAGCTGCTTCCTACACGGAGCAGGCAGTTATGGAGCCAACACAAGGTCTTATATAGGCGGATTGATGTGTATCAGTTCAGAAAGTAGGAGTTGTGTTTAGAAAACTCTATAGGTTATGAAATACACCTAACATGGTCTGACAGCATCTGTAACAAAACAAAACTCATCGGCTCAGTCCATAATACTGTAATAACAGTGTCACCTATTCTTCATATATCTGTTCTTCTTCAGCCTTTTATACGTAAGAGCCTGGTCCCTGTGAGAGAGATGGGCACCTGGGAGTCAGTGTGTGAAGTGGGCCTCTTCCTCAGAGCAGCTGGGACTCCCTGCCTGGCCACGGCGCCCGCCTCCCTCCTCCCCCTGGCTGACTGGGTCTTCCTTCCCTCCCTTCCCTCCCTCCCTTCCCTCCCTCCCTGCCCGCCTCCCTCCCTCCCTGCCCGCCTACAGCGCCCGCCTCCCTCCCTCTTCCCTCCCTGCCTGCCCGCTCCCTCCCTCCCTCCTTCCCTTCCCTCCCTGCCTGCCGCCACAGCGCCCCCGTCTCCTCCCTCCCTCTTCCCTCCCTCCCTCCCTCCCTCCCTGCCCGCCTCCCTCCCACCTCCTTCCCTCCCCCTGCCTGCCCGCCTCCCTCCCCTCCCTCTTTCCTCCCCTGCCTGCCCGCCTCCTCCCTCCTCCTTGCCTGCCCGCCACAGCGCCCGCCTCCCTCCCTCCCTCCCCTCCCCTGCCCGCCTCCCTCCCTTCTTCCTCCCTGCCTGCCCGCCTCCCTCCCTCCCTCCCTCCCTGCTCCGCCACAGCGCCCCGCCTCCTCCCTCCCTGCTCGCCAGCGCCCCGCCCTCCCTCTTTCCCTCCCTGTTCGCCACAGCGCCCGCGCCCTCCCTCTTCCCTCCCTGCCCGCCAGCGCCCCGCCTCCCTCCCTCCCCCGCCTGCCCGCTCCCCTCCCTGCCTGCCCGCCTCCTCCCTCTTTCCCTCCCTGCCTGCCCGCCTCCCTGCCTCTTTTCCTCCCTGCCTGCCCGCCCCGCCTCCCTCCCTCCCTCCTTCCTCCCTGCCCGCCACAGCGCCCGCCTCCCTCCCTTCCTTCCCTCCCTGCCTGCTCGCTCCCTCCCTCCCTCCCTCCTCCCCTGCCCCGCCACAGCGGCGGCCTCCCTCCCTCCCTCCCTCTTCCCTCCCTGCCCGCCCACAGCGCCCGCCTCCCTCCCTCCTTCCCGCCACAGCGCCCGCCTCCCTCTCCCTGCCTGCCCGCCTCCCTCCCTCCCCTCTTCTCCCTGCCTGCCCGCTCCCTCTTTTCCTCCCTCCCTCCTTCCCTCCCCTGCTCCGCCACAGCGCCCCGCCTCTCCTCCCTCCCTCTTCCCTCCCTGCCTGCCCGCCTCCTCCCTCCCTCCCTCCCTGCTCGCCACAGCGCCCGCCTCCCCCTCCCTCCCCTCCTCCCTCCCTGCCCGCCACAGCGCCCGCCTCCCCTCCCTCCTCCCCTCCCTGCTCCCGCCACAGCGCCCGCCTCCTCCCTCCTCCTCCCTGCCCGCCACAGCGCCCCGCCTCCTCCTCCTCCCTCCCTGCCCGCCACAGCGCCCGCCTCCCTCCCTCCTCCTCCCTGCCCACCACAGCTCCCGCCTCCCTCCCTCGGAGGAGGAGAGGCCGGGAGGAGGAGAGGCCAGCGGAGGAGGAGAGGCTGCGGAGGAGGAGAGGCTGCGGAGGAGGAGAGGCTGAAGGGTGGAGGGGAACAGAACAATAAAAACACCTCAGCTCCAGTCCTGACAGAAAGACTGATGTCCCACCATTTAGCTGGAGATAAATCAAGATGGATGCCAGAAGCACTTACTGATTAAGTGTCAGGAATCAGGAAGTGCCCCACTCACAGCCAATACACTACAGTCCAGTCTGGCTCTCTGTCAAGAGTAGAATACTAGAGAAGGCCATGCTGGGAGGACAAAGAAACGCCTTATCCTCCCCCACTGGAATCAGACAGACCTGGATCCGAGGGCATCTGGATCAGTCTGATTAAAACGGACAGGTCGCCCCCACCGGGAGGATTAAACAGACAGGTCGCCCCACCGGGAGGTTAAACAGACAGGTCGCCCCACCTGGAGGTTAAACATACAGGTCAGCCCCCACCGGGAGGTTAAACAGACAGGTCGCTCCCCACCGGGAGGTTAAACAGACAGGTCACCCCACGGGGAGGTTAAACAGACAGGTCGCCCCACGGGGAGGTTAAACAGACAGGTCGCCCCACCGGGAGGTTAAACAGACAGGTCGCCCCACCGGGAGGTTAAACAGACAGGTCGCCCCACCGGGAGGTTAAACAGACAGGCCGCGCCCACCGGGAGGTTAAACAGACAGGTCGCCCCACCGGGAGGTTAAACAGACAGGTCGCCCCACCGGGAGGTTAAACAGACAGGTCGCCCCGGGAGGTTAAAACAGGCAGGCCGCCCCCACCGGGAGGTTAAACAGACAGGTCCCCCCACCGGGAGGTTAAACAGACAGGTAAGCCCCACCGGGAGGTTAAACAGACAGGTCGCCCCACCGGGAGGTTAAAATAGACAGGTCACCCCACCGGGAGGTTAAACAGACAGGTCACCCCACCGGGAGGTTAAACAGACAGGTCGCCCCACCGGGAGGTTAAACAGACAGGTCACCCCACCGGGAGGTTAAACAGACAGGTCGCCCCACCGGGAGGTTAAACAGACAGGTCACCCCACCGGGGAGGTTAAACAGACAGGTCACCCCACCGGGAGGTTAAACAGACAGGTCGCCCCACCGGGAGGTTAAACAGACAGGTCGCCCCACCGGGAGGTTAAACAGACAGGTCGCCCCACCGGGAGGTTAAACAGACAGGTCGCCCCCACCTGGAGGTTAAACAGACAGGTCGCCCCACCGGGAGGTTAAACAGACAGGTCGCCCAACCGGGAGGTTAAACAGACAGGTCGCCCCACCGGGAGGTTAAACAGACAGGTCGCCCCACCGGGAGGTTAAACAGACAGGTCGCCCACCGGGGAGGTTAAACAGACAGGTCGCCCCACCGGGAGGTTAAACAGACAGGTCACCCCACCGGGAGGTTAAACAGACAGGTGGCGCCCCACCGGGAGGTTAAACAGACAGGTCGCCCACCGGGGAGGTCAAACAGACAGGTTCGCCCCACCGGGAGGTTAAACAGACAGGTCGCCCCCACCGGGAGGTTAAACAGACAGGTCGCCCCACCGGGAGGTTAAACAGACAGGTCGCCCCACCGGGAGGTTAAACAGACAGGTCGCCCACCGGGAGGTTAAACAGACAGGTCGCCCCACGGGGAGGTTAAACAGACAGGTCGCCCCACCGGAGGTTAAACAGACAGGTCACCCCACCGGGAGGTTAAACAGACAGGTCACCCACCGGTTGAGGTTAAACAGACAGGTCGTACCGGGAGGTTAAACAGACAGGTCGCTCACCCGGAGGTTAAACAGATCTTATTGCCCACCGGGGATCTTAAACAGACAGGTCTTTTCACCGGGAGGTTAAACAGACAGGTGACAAACCGGGAGGTTAAACAGACAGGTCGCCACCGGGAGAACAAACAGATAATACCGGGGAGGTAAAACAGACAGGTCGCTTCACCGGGAGGTTAAACAGACAGGTGTCTCTGTCCGGGAGGTTAAACAGACAGGTACCGGGAGGTTAAACAGACAGGTTTACTCGGGAGGTTAAACAGACAGGTCGTTTTACCGGGAGGTTAAACAGACAGGTCCAACACCGGGAGGTTAAAAAGATATATATACCGGGAGGTTAAAACAGACAGGTCGTGGTTCACCGGGAGGTTAAAAACAGACAGGTCAAACCCACCGGGAGGTTAAACAGACAGGTCGCCCCCCGGGAGGCTTAAACAGACAGGTCGCCCACCGGGAGGTTAAACAGACAGGTCGCCCCACCGGGAGGTTAAACAGACAGGTCGCCCACCGGGAGGTTAAACAGACAGGTCGCCCCACCGGGAGGTTAAACAGACAGGTCACTCCCACCGGGAGGTTAAACAGACAGGTCGCCCCACCGGGAGGTTAAACAGACAGGTCAGTGGGCCCCACCGGGAGGTTAAACAGACAGGTCGCCCCCACCGGGAGGTTAAACAGACAGGTCGCCCCACCGGGAGGTTAAACAGACAGGTCGACCGGGAGGTTAAACAGACAGGTGCTTTAACCGGGAGGTCAAACAGACAGGTCGCCCCACCGGGAGGTTAAACAGACAGGTCGCCCACCGGGAGGTTAAACAGACAGGTCGCCCCACCGGGAGGTTAAACAGACAGGTGCCCACCGGGAGGTTAAACAGACAGGTCACCCCACCGGGAGGTTAAACAGACAGGTCGCCCCACCGGGAGGTTAAACAGACAGGTCACCGGGAGGTTAAACAGACAGGTCACCCCACCGGGAGGTTAAACAGACAGGCCGCACCGGGAGGTTGAACAGACAGGTCGCCCCACCGGGAGGTTAAACAGACAGGTCGCCCCACCGGGAGGTTAAACAGACAGGTCGCCCCACTGTTTTAAGCTGCAATTAAAAACGGTCAGACCGAGCCGACCAGTCTGTTTTAATTCGACTGGTAGAAATGTTAAAACTTGTGGAAAACACATCTTATTGAAGGGATCTTCAACGGGACGATCTTTTTCTTGAACGGACGGTGGGAACATAATGACAAATCATTTGTAGACAGGAAATTGACCACAAGAAGAACAAATCAGATAATATGACTAAAACAATCGTTTCAAACCTTGATTAAATTGTATATGATCACGTGTCTCTGTCATGCCTGGGAATACCTGGGAATACCTGGGAATTACCTGGGAACAGATTTACTCAATTAAAATCACTTTTAAAGGTTAATTTTTACAGTCTTATGGGCCAACAATGAACATTAAAAAAATATATCATTTTAAAGGTTCATTTTTATTGGTTCAGAAAACTTAAAAAGGCCAAACAAAAGCCAGCCAGCCGACCAGTGGGCACCGAGCTGCTTTAAGCCAGCCGACCAGTGGGCACCGAGCTGCTTTAAGCCAGCCGACCAGTGGGCACAGAGCTGCTTTAAGCCAGCCGACCAGTGGGCACAGAGCTGCTTTAAGCCAGCCGACCAGTGGGCACAGAGCTGCTTTAAGCCAGCCGACCAGTGGGCACAGAGCTGCTTTAAGCCAGCCGACCAGTGGGCACAGAGCTGCTTTAAGCCAGCCGACCAGTGGGCACAGAGCTGCTTTAAGCCAGCCTATCCAGTGGGCACAGAGCTGCTTTAAGCCAGCCAACCAGTGGGCACCGAGCTGCTTTAAGCCAGGCAACCAGTGGGCACCGAGCTGCTTTAAGCCAGCCGACCAGTGGGCACCGAGCTGCTTTAAGCAAGCCGACCAGTGGGCACCGAGCTGCTTTAAGCCAGCCAACCAGTGGGCACCGAGCTGCTTTAAGCAAGCCAACCAGTGGGCGCCAGTGGGCAGCTGCTTTAAGCCAGCCAACCAGTGGGCACCGAGCTGCTTTAAGCCAGCCAACCAGTGGGCTGCTTTAAGCCAGAGTGGGCACAGAGCTGCTTTAAGCAAGCCGACCAGTGGGCGCCGAGCTGCTTTAAGCCAGCCGACCAGTGGGCACCGAGCTGCTTTAAGCCAGCCGACTGGGCACCGAGCTGCTTTAAGCAAGCCAACCAGTGGGCACCGAGCTGCTTTAAAAGCCAGCCAACCAGTGGGCACCGAGCCTGCTCTTTCCTGCAAGCCAGCCAACCAGTGGGCACCCTCGAGCTGCTTTAAGCCAGCCAACCAGTGGGCACCGAGCTGCTTTTTAACTTGCCATAACCAACCAGTGGGCGCCAAGCTGCTTTAAGCCAGCCAACCAGTGGGCACCGAGCTGCTTTAAAGAGGGCTGTTTATGGAACACAGAAGACTCCAGAGGGAGCCAGATGGAAACTGATTTGGGCCGGGCACTTCTCTCTCTCCTCCTGCAGCGACCACAGAAACACCAACAGTGTGAGTGCCGCTGTCCGTGGTGCTGAAGCTGCAGCGTAAGACATCTCTAGTTTCTAACTTGTTTTTCCCCTTGACTGAAACACTTCATTCCAGAAATCCCTCGTTTGTTTAGGATATACATTCTCTATTCCCTCAAACCTTGCTCTCTTTACGTGACACATGTGAGCATGGCATGCATGTGACCAATAGGGACTGACCTATAGCCTGTCATAACCACATTAAATAACATGGTTATAACTCCCAACACCGTAACATGTGTAAAGCATAATGGATGCAGAGGGACGTGAAAAATAAACTCCAAACAGGAGACTGCTGGACTAAAGAAATCGCAGTTGACCAACGGTGTCCTTTCATCAATCCTTGGTGGAACAGTAGGTGAAGATCAGGAAACATGACCACTTCCTCTCATCATACCCTGCTCTTTCAGGGCTAGATTGTGACCACTTCCTATCATCATACCCTGCTCTTTCAGGGCTAGATCACTGGGAAACATGACTTCCACTCTCATCATACCCTGCTCTTTCAGGGCTAGATCACTGGGAAACACTGCTCTCATCATACCCTGCTCTTTCCAGGGCTAGATCACTGGGAAACCTTCCTCTCATCATACACTGCTCTTTCAGGGCTAGATCACTGGGAAACATGACAACTTCCTCTCATCATACCCTGCTCTTTCAGGGGCTAGATCACTGGGAAACATGACTTCCTCTCATCATACCCTGCTCTTTCAGGGCTAGATCACTGGGAAACTTCCTCTCATCATACCCTGAGGGCTTCACTGGAAACATGACCACTTCCTCTCATCACACCCTGCTCTTTCAGGGGCTCCTGGGAAACATTTCAGAGGGTTACACCAGACTTCCCTGCTTCTTATTGATCAGCTCACAGGAGGAGGCTGGTGGCGCCTTCATTAGGGAGGATGGCTCATAACGGCTGGAACAGAATAAACAGAAAGGTATCAAACTCATGAGCTCATGGAATGCATGTGTCTGATACCATTCCATTCACTCTATTCCAGACATTATTATGAGCCGTCCTCCCTCAGCAGCCTCCTGTGCTGCAGCCAGAGTTATAGAGCTGGCATAGTGGCATTGTGATGTTCTGCAAACCCATTCAAACAGCTGGGTTTCCCTCCTTCCTACTCAGCAGCAGCAGTTTAACCGCTGTGCCCCAGCGCCCACCTAACAGCTCTGGAGCCAGGTGCAGCACTCGAGTCCATTACCTTCACTCCAGGCAGGGCCCACACCTTCCCACCGGGACGCCATTTTGGATCTAATTCTCACCAGTCACCTATCCAGCTGGTAGCTGCAGGCTTTAATCTAGTGGGCATCAGCGGCACAGTCCCATTACCTCCACCATTTTGGATCTCCTTTCCTCTCCTACCCATCTGGCTACTTGAGGCTCTAGTCTAGTGAGTATCAATGGCACAGCTTGACAGAGGGATACAGGGATTCATTAACAGAGTCAGACTACAACACTCAGACTAGTAGTACAGCTATAAGCTCTTAATTCTGTTAGAGGCCAGCCAACAGTTAGACACACCGAGCCTGCAGATGAAGGTTAAGTGGTGGTTTTTCATGTGCAGCTCTGGAAAGCAAACATGCAATAGAACCCCCATCAGTTCATAAACAGTCTGTAGTCTAGAAGTAGAGAAGGTATAGACCACCTGACTGTAGTCTAGAGGTAGAGGAGGTATAGACCACCTGACTGTAGTCTAGTAGTAGAGGAGGTATAGACCACCTGACTGTAGTCTAGTAGTAGAGGAGGTATAGACCACCTGACTGTAGTCTAGTAGTAGAGGAGGTATAGACCACCTGACTGTAGTCTAGTAGTAGAGGAGGTATAGACCACCTGACTGTAGTCTAGTAGTAGAGGAGGTATAGACCACCTGACTGTAGTCTAGTAGTAGAGGAGGTATAGACCACCTGACTGTAGTCTAGTAGTAGAGGAGGTATAGACCACCTGACTGTAGTCTAGTGGTAGAGGAGGTATAGACCACCTGACTGTAGTCTAGTGGTAGAGGAGGTATAGACCACCTGACTGTAGTCTAGTGGTAGAGGAGGTATAGACCACCTGACTGTAGTCTAGTGGTAGAGGTGGTATAGACCACCTGACTGTAGTCTAGTGGTAGAGGTGGTATAGACCACCTGACTGTAGTCTAGTGGTAGAGGTGGTATAGACCACCTGACTGTAGTCTAGTGGTAGAGGAGGTATAGACCACCTGACTGTAGTCTAGTGGTAGAGGAGGTATAGACCACCTGACTGTAGTCTAGTAGTAGAGGAGGTATAGACCACCTGACTGTAGTCTAGTAGTAGAGGAGGTATAGACCACCTGACTGTAGTCTAGTAGTAGAGGAGGTATAGACCACCTGACTGTAGTCTAGTAGTAGAGGAGGTATAGACCACCTGACTGTAGTCTAGTAGTAGAGGAGGTATAGACCACCTGACTGTAGTCTAGTAGTAGAGGAGGTATAGACCACCTGACTGTAGTCTAATAGAGGTATAGACCACCTGACTGTAGTCTAATAGAGGTATAGACCACCTGACTGTAGTCTAGTAGTAGAGGTATAGACCACCTGACTGTAGTCTAGTAGTAGAGGTATAGACCACCTGACTGTAGTCTAGTAGTAGAGGTATAGACCACCTGACTGTAGTCTAATAGAGGTATAGACCACCTGACTGTAGTCTAATAGAGGTATAGACCACCTGACTGTAGTCTAATAGAGGTATAGACCACCTGACTGTAGTCTAATAGAGGTATAGACCACCTGACTGTAGTCTAGTAGAGGTATAGACCACCTGACTGTAGTCTAGTAGAGGTATAGACCACCTGACTGTAGTCTAGTAGTGGTATAGACCACCTGACTGTAGTCTAGTAGTAGGTCTGTAAATATAAGGCATATAGTCTACCACCTGACTGTAGTCTAGTAGTAGAGGAGGTATAGACCACCTGACTGTAGTCTAGTAGTAGAGGAGGTATAGACCACCTGACTGTAGTCTAGTAGTAGAGGTATAGACCACCTGACTGTAGTCTAGTAGTAGAGGAGGTATAGACCACCTGACGGTAGTCTACTAGTAGAGGAGGTATAGACCACCTGACTGTAGTCTAGTAGTAGAGGAGGTATAGACCACCTGACTGTAGTCTAGTAGTAGAGGAGGTATAGACCACCTGACTGTAGTCTAGTAGTAGAGGAGGTATAGACCACCTGACTGTAGTCTAGTAGTAGAGGAGGTATAGACCACCTGACTGTAGTCTAGTAGTAGAGGAGGTAGACCACCTGACTGTAGTCTAGTAGTAGAGGAGGTATAGACCACCTGACTGTAGTCTAGTAGTAGAGGAGGTATAGACCACCTGACTGTAGTCTAGTAGTAGAGGAGGTATAGACCACCTGACTGTAGTCTAGTAGTAGAGGAGGTATAGACCACCTGACTGTAGTCTAGTAGTAGAGGAGGTATAGACCACCTGACTGTAGTCTAGTAGTAGTCTAGGTAGGTATAGACCACCTGACTGTAGTCTAGTAGTAGAGGTATAGACCACCTGACTGTAGTCTAGTAGTAGAGGTATAGACCACCTGACTGTAGTCTAGTAGTAGAGGAGGTATAGACCACCTGACTGTAGTCTAGTAGTAGAGGTATAGACCACCTGACTGTAGTCTAGTAGTAGAGGAGGTATAGACCACCTGACTGTAGTCTAGTAGTAGAGGTATAGACCACCTGACTGTAGTCTAGTAGAGTAGTGAGTAGTCTAGTAGAGGTATAGACCACCTGACTGTAGTCTAGTAGTAGAGGTATAGACCACCTGACTGTAGTCTAGTAGAGGTATAGACCACCTGACTGTAGTCTAGTAGAGAGGTATAGACCACCTGACTGTAGTCTAGTAGTAGAGTATAGACCACCTGACTGTAGTCTAGTAGTAGACCACCTGACTGTAGTCTAGTAGTAGAGGAGTATAGACCACCTGACTGTAGTCTAGTAGTAGTATAGACCACCTGACTGTAGTCTAGTATAGAGGTATAGACCACCTGACTGTAGTCTAATAGTAGAGTATAGACCACCTGACTGTAGTCTAGTAGTAGAGGTATAGACCACCTGACTGTAGTCTAGTAGTAGAGGTATAGACCACCTGACTGTAGTCTAGTAGTAGAGGTATAGACCACCTGACTGTAGTCTAGTAGTAGAGGTATAGACCACCTGACTGTAGTCTAGGTATAGACCACCTGACTGTAGTCTAGTAGTAGAGGTATAGACCACCTGACTGCTAGTCTAGTAGACCACCTGACTGTAGTCTAGTAGTAGAGGTATAGACCACCTGACTGTAGTCTAGTAGTAGAGGTATAGACCACCTGACTGTAGTCTAGTAGTAGAGGTATAGACCACCTGACTGTAGTCTAGTAGTAGAGGAGGTATAGACCACCTGACTGTAGTCTAGTAGTAGAGGAGGTATAGACCACCTGACTGTAGTCTAATAGAGGTAGACCACCTGAGTAGTCTAGTAGTAGAGGTAGACCACCTGACTGTAGTCTAGTAGTAGGAGGTATAGACCACCTGACTGTAGTCTAGTAGTAGAGGTATAGACCACCTGACTGTAGTCTAGTAGTAGAGACTGTAGTCTAGTAGTAGACCACCTGACTGTAGTCTAGTAGTAGAGGTATAGACCACCTGACTGTAGTCTAGTAGTAGAGGAGGTATAGACCACCTGACTGTAGTCTAGTAGTAGACCAGACTGTAGTCTAGTGGTAGAGGAGGTATAGACCACCTGACTGTAGTCTAGTAGTAGAGGTATAGACCACCTGACTGTAGTCTAGTAGTAGAGGTATAGACCACCAGACTGTAGTCTAGTGGTAGAGGAGGTATAGACCACCTGACTGTAGTCTAGTAGTAGAGGTATAGACCACCAGACTGTAGTCTAGTGGTAGAGGTGACCTAGAGACCAGCTGTTGTACAAAACCTAAAATGTCATGTTTTTGTGATAAGCAATGAATGCCCTGAAGGTTAGATTATTTAAGCTCACTATCTGAGTGACTGGTTAAGACTAAACCATCTCTTAGTAAATGATCAAAACAGAGTTGGTTTGTAATAGAACGTCAACGTGGTGGAGGATACATGTACTAAGGGATATCTGACCTTTGACCTTCACATTAACAGAGGACTGACATGTCAGTGTCCCTCATTAACTTGCTGACCTGATAAGAGCTACTCTCTGGTTCCGGCAACATAGTTTATCACGTCCCAAATTCTGCAAGGCCTTGGACGGGCACCGTTACTTCTTGACAAGATGGACCGTGTAGCATCCTGTCCAAACCCAGCCACAGTAAGTCTACTTAGCAATCCCAAATGGCAACCTGCACCCTGTATAATGCTCTACTTTAGACCAGGGCTTGTGGGCTCTGGTTAAAAAGTAGTGCACTACATAGGGAATAGGGTGCATTTTGGGACACATAGGCGTATCAGCTAAGGAAGCAGATTAAAGAGGTTCTGTGAGAAGCTAGCCAATCAGTGTCTGTACTGCATTGAATACTAATGTGCCCCATTTCTCATGTGTTTTTCCTGACTAAATGGGCTTAGCCCAACCTGTTCCTCTGTTATGCCTCAGATGGATACGAGATCACAACAGAAGGGTTAGTCACACAAATAAAAGAGAAAACAACGCCGTAGCCAGCCTAGTTACATCATGTTAATGACATCATTTCCTTGGTACATTTTGATCTGGACAGAAATAAATCAAAATCGTCAAGACGGGACGGAAATGAGGAAATGAGGCTCCTCGTCAAGACGGGACGGAAATGAGGCCGCTCCCGTCAAGGGACGGAAATGAGGCCGCTCCTCGTCAAGACGGACGGAAATGAGGCCGCTCCCGTCAAGACGGGGGAAATGAGGCCGCTCCTCGTCAAGACGGGGGGAAATGAGGCCGCTCCCGTCAAGACGGGACGGAAAATGAGGCCGCTCCTCGTCAAGACGGGGGGGAAATGAGGCCGCTCCTCGTCAAGACGGGGGGGAAATGAGGCCGCTCCTCGTCAAGACGGGGGGGAAATGAGGCCGCTCCTCGTCAAGACGGGGGGGAAAAGAGGCCGCTCCTCGTCAAGACGGGGGGGAAAGAGGCCGCTCCTCGTCAAGACGGGGGGAAATGAGGCCGCTCCTCGTCAAGGCGGGGAAATGAGGCCGCTCCTCGTCAAGACGGGGGAAATGAGGCCGCTCCTCGTCAAGACGGGGGAAATGAGGCCGCTCCTCGTCAAGACGGGGGGAAATGAGGCCGCTCCTCGTCAAGACGGGGGGAAATGAGGCCGCTCCTCGTCAAGACGGGGGGGGAAATGAGGCCGCTCCTCGTCAAGGCAGGGGGAAATGAGGCCGCTCCTCGTCAAGACGGGGGGAAATGAGGCCGCTCCTCGTCAAGAGACTCCTGGGAAATGAGAGCCGCTCCTCGTCAAGACGGGGAAATGAGGCCGCTCCTCGTCAAGACGGGGGGAAATGAGGCCGCTCCTCGTCAAGGCGGGGGGGGAAATGAGGCCGCTCCTCGTCAAGACGGGACGGAAATGAGGCCGCTCCTCGTCAAGACGGGGGGAAATGAGGCCGCTCCTCGTCAAGACGGGGAAATGAGGCCGCTCCTCGGAAATGAGGCCGCTCCTCGTCAAGACGGGGGGAAATGAGGGGCCGCTCCTCGTCAAGACGGGACGGGACGGAAATGAGGCCGCTCCTCGTCAAGGCGGGGAGGGAAATGAGAGCCGCTCCTCGTCAAGACGGGGGAAATGGGACCGCTCCTCGTCAAGACGGGGGGGAAATGAGGCCGCTCCTCGTCAAGACAGGGGCTGCTAATGAGGCTGTACCCAGGCAGCACCCTGCTCAAGACAGGGGGCAGAAATGAGGCCGCTCCTCGTCAAGACGGGGACGGAAATGAGGCCGCTCCTCGTCAAGACGGGACGGAAATGAGGCCGCTCCTCGTCAAGACGGGGGGAAATGAGGCCGCTCCTAAATCGTCAAGACGGGGGGGAAAGAGGCCGCTCCTCGTCAAGACGGGGGGGAAAAGAGGCCGCTCCTCGTCAAGACGGGGGAAATGAGGCCGCTCCTCGTCAAGACGGGGGGGAAATGAGGCCGCTCCTCGTCAAGACGGGGGGAAATGAGGCACGCTCCTCGTCAAGACGGGAGCGGAAATGAGGCTCTCCTAGGTGTGTCCAACAACACGTACCTATGACAGGCCCTACCTCCAGCAGTGTGAACTCCAGGCTCTCCTCCCTATAGACAGACTGGCCCTACCTATGACAGACCTCCAGCAGTGTGAACTCCAGGCTCTCCCCTCAAGACGGACTGGCCCTAAATCCAGCAGTGTGAACTCCAGGCTCTCAAGGTGTGTCCAACAACACGCTCCCTATAGATAGACTGGCCCTACCTATGACAGACCTCCAGCAGTGAACTCCAGGCTCTCCTAGGTGTGTCCAACAACACGTATCCCTATAGATAGACTGGCCCTACCTATGACAGACCTCCAGCAGTGTGAAGGCTCTCAGGCTCTCCTATCCCTATAGATAGACTGGCCCTCCTATGACAGACCTCCAGCAGTGTGAACTCCAGGCTCTCCGTAGGTGTGTCCAAAACACGTATCCCTATAGATAGACTGGCCCTACCTATGACAGACCTCCAGTGAACTCCAGCAGTGTGAACTCCAGGCTCTCCTAGGTGTGTCCCTCGTCCAACAACACGTATCCCTATAGATAGACTGGCCCTACCTATGACAGACCTCCAGCAGTGTGAACTCCAGGCTCTCCTAGGTGTGTCCAACAACACGTATCCCTATAGACAGACTGGCCCTACCTATGACAGACCTCCAGCAGTGTGAACTCCAGGCTCTCCTAGGTGTGTCCAACAACACGTATCCCTATAGATAGACTGGCCCTACCTATGACAGACCTCCAGCAGTGTGAACTCCAGGCTCTCCTAGGTGTGTCCAACAACACGTATCCCTATAGATAGACTGGCCCTACCTATGACAGACCTCCAGCAGTGTGAACTCCAGGCTCTCCTAGGTGTGTCCAACAACACGTATCCCTATAGATAGACTGGCCCTACCTATGACAGACCTCCAGCAGTGTGAACTCCAGGCTCTCCTAGGTGTGTCCAACAACACGTATCCCTATAGATAGACTGGCCCTACCTATGACAGACCTCCAGCAGTGTGAACTCCAGGCTCTCCTAGGTGTGTCCAACAACACGTATCCCTATAGATAGACTGGCCCTACCTATGACAGACCTCCAGCAGTGTGAACTCCAGGCTCTCCTAGGTGTGTCCAACAACACGTATCCCTATAGATCAGACTGGCCCTACCTATGACAGACCTCCAGCAGTGTGTCCAACTCCAGGCTCCTCCTAGGTGTGTCCAACAACACGTATCCCTATAGACAGACTGGCCCTACCTATGACAGACCTCCAGCAGTGTGAACTCCAGGCTCTCCTAGGTGTCCAACAACACGGAACTAGGCTCTCCTAGGTGTGTCCAACTCCCTATAGATAGACTGGCCCTACCTATGACAGACCTCCAGCAGTGTGAACTCCAGGCTCTCCTAGGTGTGTCCAACAACACGTATCCCTATAGATAGACTGGCCCTACCTATGACAGACCTCCAGCAGTGTGAACTCCAGGCTCTCCTAGGTGTGTCCAACAACACGTATCCCTATAGATAGACTGGCCCTACCTCCGACAGACCTCGGGAGTGTGAACCCTACCTATGACAGACCTCCAGCAGTGTGAACTCCAGGCTCTCCTAGGTGTGTCCAACAACACGTATCCCTATAGATAGACTGGCCCTACCTATGACAGACCTCCAGCAGTGTGAACTCCAGGCTCTCCTAGGTGTGTCCAACAACACGTATCCCTATAGATAGACTGGCCCTACCTATGACAGACCTCCAGCAGTGTGAACTCCAGGCTCTCCTAGGTGTGTCCAACAACACGTATCCCTATAGATAGACTGGCCCTACCTATGACAGACCTCCAGCAGTGTGAACTCCAGGCTCTCCTCAGGTGTGTCCAACAGGCACGTATCCCTATAGACAGACTGGCCCTACCTATGACAGACCTCCAGCAGTGTGAACTCCAGGCTCTCTGGTGTGTCCAACAACACGTATCCTATAGATAGACTGGCCCTACCTATGACAGACCTCCAGCAGTGAACTCCAGGCTCTCCTAGGTGTGTCCAACAACACGTATCCCTATAGACAGACTGGCCCTACCTATGACAGACCTCCAGCAGTGTGAACTCCAGGCTCTCCTAGGTGTGTCCAACAACACGTATCCCTATAGATAGACTGGCCCTACCTATGACAGACCTCCAGCAGTGTGAACTCCAGGCTCTCCTAGAGTGTGTCCAGAACACGATCCCTATAGATAGACTGGCCCTACCTATGACAGACCTCCAGCAGTGTGAACTCCAGGCTCTCAGAGACAGACAGGTGTGTCCAACAACACGTATCCCTATAGATAGACTGGCCCTACCTATGACAGACCTCCAGGCAGTGGAACTCCAGGCTCTCAGAGTGTGTCCAGACAACAGATCCCTAAGAACAGACTGGACCTAAGAGACAGACCTCCAGCAGTGTGAACTGAGGGCTCAGAACACGTGTGAGGAGACAGACCCTAGGTATAGAGAGGACTGGACCTATGACAGACCTCCAGAGTGTGAACTCCAGGCTCTCCTAGGTGTGAGGCAACAGACGTATCCCTATAGAGAGACTGAGGATGACAGACCTCCAGAGTGAACTCCAGGCTCTCCTAGGTGTGTCCAACAACACGACCCTATAGATAGACTGGCCCTACCTAGACAGACCTCCAGCAGTGGGAACTCCAGGCTCTCAGAGGGAGACCCGAGAAGACACCTATGGGAGACCTAGAGAGACAGACCCTGGACCGAGAGAGACAGACCTCCAGGGGAGAACAGATGGGAGACTCCAGAGAGACTCTCCGAGAGAGACAGATGTCCCGAGACAACAGACGACCCTAGAGAGAGACTGGGAGACCTATGACAGACAGAGTGGGAGACCCAGACAGACAGATGGGAGACCACGATCCCTAGACAGACTGGGAGACCTAGACAGACCTCCAGAGTGGGAACTCCAGGCTCTCCTAGGGGAGACCAGACAACAGATAGACCCTAGAGAGACAGACTGGCCCTACCTAGACAGACCTCCAGGCTCTCCTAGAGTGTGAACTCCAGACAGACTGGGAGACCGAGAGAGACAGACTCTCCAGGTGTGTCCAGACAGACAGATCCCTATAGATAGACTGGCCCTACCTATGACAGACCTCCAGCAGTGTGAACCCAGACAGACAGAGGTGTGTCCAGACAACACGATATCCCTAGAGAGAGACTGGCCCTACCTAGACAGACCAGATGGGAGACTGAGAGACAGATTCCATTCACAGACAGATGGTTGCAGACCCAGACAGACAGAGGGAAAAACAAAAGAGACAGATGGACCAAAGAGACTGAGACACATTCAGACCTACAGAATGAGATGGTCATAACACAGACGGTTGAGAGGATGAAGACAGACAGACTGGGAGAGGAGAGGAAATCTGACCCAGTCCTTCTCTGAGAGAGACTAGATTAAACAAACAAACAAACAGAGGGAGACCGAGAGAGGCAGACGGGAGACCGAGAGAGACAGACGGGAGACCGAGAGAGACAGACGGGAGACCGAGAGAGACAGACGGGAGACCGAGAGAGACAGACGGGAGACCGAGAGAGACAGACGGGAGACCGAGAGAGACAGACGGGAGACCGAGAGAGGCAGACGGGAGACCGAGAGAGACAGACGGGAGACCGAGAGAGACAGACGGGAGACCGAGAGAGACAGACGGGAGACCGAGAGAGACAGACGGGAGACCGAGAGAGACAGACGGGAGACCGAGAGAGACAGATGGGAGACCGAGAGAGACAGAGGGAGATGAGAGTGAGACAGATGGGAGACCGAGAGAGACAGATGGGAGACCGAGAGAGACAGAGAGGGAGACCGAGAGAGACAGATGGGAATGAGAGAGACAGATGGGAGACCGAGAGAGACAGATGGGAGACCGAGAGAGACAGATGGGAGACCGGGAGACAGAGGGAGACCAGAGTGAGACAGGGAGACCGAGAGTGAGACAGAGCTCAGACAAGAAGACACGTGGTCACTTCAATAGTGCAGCCAACTGGACATGTAAGGAGGACAGGAAATGAACCTACTGTAGACAGACTCAGACCGAGGACCCTGGTACACAGATGGAAATGAACCTACTGACACAGGCTCAACAAGGACCCTGGTACCAAATATGGAAATGAACCTACTGACAGAAGGGACACTGGTACCCAATATGGGAATGAACCTACTGTACACAGGCTCAACAAGGACCCTGGTACCCAATATGGAAATGAACCTACTGTAGATGGGAAGCTCAACAAGGACCCTGACCCAATATGGAAATGAACCTACTGATACAAGCTCAACAAGGACCCTGGTACCCAAAATGAAATAAGTCCTACTGTACAGCTCAACAAGGACCCTGTACCCAATATGGAAATGCCTACTGTACACAAGCTCAACATATGGAAATGAACCTACTGTACACAGGCTCAACAAGGACCCTGGTACCAAATATGGAAATGAACCTACTGTACACAAGCTCAACAAGGACCCTGGTACCCAATATGGAAATGAACCTACTGTACACAAGCTCAACAAGGACCCTGGTACCCAATATGGAAATGAACCTACTGTACACAAGCTCAACAAGGACCCTGGTACCCAATATGGAAATGAACCTACTGTACACAAGCTCAACAAGGACCCTGGTACCCAATATGGAAATGAACCTACTGTACACAAGCTCAACAAGGACCCTGGTACCAATGTGAAAATGAACCTACTGTACACAAGCTCAACAACAAGTAGCATGGTACCCAAACATAACTAATATTGTTATAGTCAAGGACAGTCCGTATTTGGTGCTGTAACTGACAGAGCTCAGAGGTGCGACTTTCATGGCTGTGTTGTTATGGTTGTTTGTGGACAGATTTTAGAATCTGGGTCTGGGTCAGGGGACCGCAGGGGCCCAGCAGAGCAGAGGAGAGGTGTAAGTAACAGCTGTAACACAGGGGGGAGGGGGGGGTCAGAAGTAGTCCCATCCCAGAGAGAATGAACAGAGAATAGATCAGGGCCATGTAACTGGGGAGGACAGAGCACTGAGCAGTCACCTAACCTCTGCCTGTCTTCCTGGGGACATCCCCTATTCCCTAGCCAACTAGTTTAGACCAAGCCCATATGACTCCGGTAAAGAAACTAGCGCACTTTATAGGGAGTCATTTGGGACACAGAATATGTCTGACCTGCCTGAACTGCTCTACAAATGAAAACAGGCTAGATCAAGTCCCAGGCCCTTCATATGGGAAGTTAACGACCCCTGAACTAGAGGATAGGGCAACAAATCACGTGAAACACATTCATTAATAACAAATGAGTTATTCAGTCTCCAGACGACGTGGTCAGATATCCCTCCTCTGTAACAAGGCTGGCCAGACTAACAAGGAGTCCTCTGGGCAAGCTGCCTTCTGGCAACAGATAAACCACCATGGGAATATTCATCAAGGCCTCAAGAGACTTCCAGAGGGGTTTTAGAGAGTAGTTAAGACAGGGAAGGCAGTAGTGTGGTCAGAGGGGTTTTAGAGAGAGTAGTTAAGACAGGGAAGAGTAGTGTGGTCAGAGGGGTTTTAGAGAGGGTTTTTTAGAGAGTAGTTAAGACAGGGAAGAGTAGTGTGGTCAGAGGGTTTTAGAGAGAGTAGTTAAGACAGGGAAGGCAGTAGTGTGGACAGAGGGGTTTTAGAGAGAGTAGTTAAGACAGGGAAGAGTAGTGTGGTCAGAGGGGTTTTAGAGAGAGTAGTTAAGACAGGGAAGGCAGTAGTGTGGTCAGAGGGGTTTTAGAGAGAGTAGTTAAGACAGGGAAGAGTAGTGTGGTCAGAGGGGTTTTAGAAGAGGGAAGAGTAGTTAAGACAGGGAAGAGTAGTGTGGTCAGAGGGTTTTAGAGAGAGGCAGTTAAGACAGGGAAGAGTAGTGGTAGGGTTAGGGGAGTAGGCAGGTAGGGTTAGGGAGGACAGGAAGGCGGCAGGTAGGGTTAGGGGAGGCGGCAGGTAGGGTTAGGGGGAGGCGGCAGGTAGGGTTAGGGGGAGGCGGCAGGTAGGGTTAGGGGGAGGCGGCAGGTAGGGTTAGGGGGAGGCGGCAGGTAGGGTTAGGGGGAGGCGGCAGGTAGGGTTAGGGGGAGGCGGCAGGTAGGGTTAGGGGGAGGCGGCAGGTAGGGTTAGGGGGAGGCAGCAGGTAGGGTTAGGGGGAGGCAGCAGGTAGGGTTAGGGGGAGGCAGCAGGTAGGGTTAGGGGGAGGCAGCAGGTAGGGTTAGGGGGAGGCAGCAGGTAGGGTTAGGGGGAGGCAGCAGGTAGGGTTAGGGGGAGGCAGCAGGTAGGGTTAGGGGGAGGCAGGTAGCCTCGCGGTTAAGAGCGTTGGGCCAGTAACAGAAAGGTCTCTGGTTTGAATCCTCGAGCCGGCAAGGTGGACAAATCTGCCGTTCTGTCGTTGAGCAGGACAGTTACCCTCAACAACTGCTCCCCAGGCAGCGCTGGCGTGGATTAAGGCCCCCACCCCCCCTCTGATTCAGAGGGTTAAATGAGGAAGACCCATTCAGTTGTACAACTTTCTAGGTCTCCCCTTTCAACATCAGAACTGTTTTCGTCAGGAAACAGAGTCTGCTTCATGTTTTGTTTCCTGAGGATGGCGATAGTGGTATCCTGACAACACTACATTCTAGTCCTGTGGGCAACACACAGGAGTGGTGAATCTGGTGCGAGAGCAGTATGAACTAGTGTGGTGAATCTGGTGCGAGAGCAGTATGAAATGGTGTGGTGAATCTGGTGCGAGAGCAGTATGAAATGGTGTGGTGAATCTGGTGCGAGAGCAGTATGAACTGGTGTGGTGAATCTGGTGCGAGAGCAGTATGA
Organism: Oncorhynchus keta; assembly: GCF_023373465.1. Classification (NCBI taxonomy): domain Eukaryota; kingdom Metazoa; phylum Chordata; class Actinopteri; order Salmoniformes; family Salmonidae; genus Oncorhynchus; species Oncorhynchus keta. The sequence goes on along the minus strand of NW_026286527.1, from coordinate 95,619 downwards.
ACTGGTGTGGTGAATCTGGTGCGAGAGCAGTATGAACTGGTGTGGTGAATCTGGTGCGAGAGCAGTATGAACTGGTGTGGTGAATCTGGTGCGAGAGCAGTATGAACTGGTGTGGTGAATCTGGTGCGAGAGCAGTATGAAATGGTGTGGTGAATCTGGTGCGAGAGCAGTATGAAATGGTGTTGTGAATCTGGTGCGAGAGCAGTATGAAATGGTGTGGTGTATTGGGTATGTGTGGTGAATCTGGTGCGAGAGCAGTATGAAATGGTGTGGTGAATCTGGTGCGAGAGCAGTATGAAATGGTGTGGTGAATCTGGTGCGAGAGCAGTATGAAATGGTGTGGTGAATCTGGTGCGAGAGCAGTATGAAATGGTGTGGTGAATCTGGTGCGAGAGCAGTATGAAATGGTGTGGTGAATCTGGTGCGAGAGCAGTATGAAATGGTGTTGTGAATCTGGTGCGAGAGCAGTATGAAATGGTGTGGTGAATCTGGTGCGAGAGTAGTATGAACTCCCCATCTATTCCACTAGAGAGAGGAGGACACAACCTGAAGACTACTTTACACCAGTGTCTTCTCTGTCCCTCTGTATCTACTCTACACTAGTATAGAGGACACCTTCCTTAAGGCTGACCTGCTCCGTCCCAACGTGCCCTGCTCTGCTCTGCTCCGTCCCGACGTGCCCTGCCCTGCTCTGCTCTGTCCCGACGTGCCCTGCTCTGCCCTGCTCCGTCCCGACGTGCCCTGCCCTGCTCTGCTCTGTCCCGACGTGCCCTGCTCTGCCCTGCTCTGCTCTGTCCCGACGTGCCCTGCCCTGCTCTGCCCGTCCCGACGTGCCCTGCCCTGCTCTGCTCTGCTCCGTCCCGACGTGCCCTGCCCTGCCCTGCTCTGCTCTGTCCCGACGTGCCCTGCTCTGCTCTGCTCTGTCCCGACGTGCCCTGCTCTGCTCTGCTCCGTCCCGACGTGCCCTGCCCTGCTCTGCTCCGTCCCGACGTGCCCTGCTCTGCTCTGCTCCGTCCCGACGTGCCCTGCTCTGCTCTGTCCCGACCTGCCCTGCTCTGTCCCGACGTGCCCTGCCCTGCTCTGCTCCGTCCCGACGTGCCCTGCTCTGCTCTGCCCCGCCCCGACGTGCCCTGCTCTGTCCCGACGTGCCCTGCTCTGCTCTGCTCCGTCCCGACGTGCCCTGCCCTGCTCTGCTCCGTCCCGACGTGCCCTGCTCTGCTCTGCTCCGTCCCAACGTGCCCTGCTCTGCTCTGCTCCGTCCCGACGTGCCCTGCCCTGCTCTGTCCCGACGTGCCCTGCCCTGCCCCGACGTGCCCTGCCCTGCTCTGTCCCGACGTGCCCTGCCCTGCCCTGCTCTGTCCCGACGTGCCCCGCCCTGCCCTGCTCTGTCCCGACGTGCCCCGCCCTGCTCTGTCCCGACGTGCCCTGCCCTGCTCTGTCCCGACGTGCCCTGCCCTGCTCTGTCCCGACGTGCCCCGCCCTGCTCTGTCCCGACGTGCCCTGCCCTGCTCTGCCCGACGTGCCCTGTCCCGACGTGCCCCGCCCTGCCCTGCCCCGACCTGCCCTGCCCTGCCCTGCTCTGTCCCGACGTGCCCCGCCCTGCTCTGTCCCGACGTGCCCCGCCCTGCTCTGTCCCGACGTGCCCCGCCCTGCTCTGTCCCGACGTGCCCCGCCCCCCGCCCTGCTCTGTCCCGACGTGCCCCGCCCCGCTCTGTCCCGCCCTGCTCTGTCCCGACGTGCCCCGCCCTGCTCTGTCCCGACGTGCCCCGCCCTGCTCTGTCCCGCCCTGCTCTGTCCCGACGTGCCCCGCCCTGCTCTGTCCCGACGTGCCCCGCCCTGCTCTGTCCCGCCCTGCTCTGTCCCGACCTGCCCTGCCCTGCCCCGCCCTGCCCTGTCCCGACCTGCCCCGCCCTGCTCTGTCCCGACCTGCCCCGCCCTGCTCTGTCCCGACCTGCCCCGCCCTGCTCTGTCCCGACCTGCCCCGCCCTGCTCTGTCCCGTGCCCTGCCCTGCCCTGCCCTGCTCTGTCCCGACCTGCCCCGCCCTGCTCTGTCCCGACCTGCCCCGCCCTGCTCTGTCCCGACCTGCCCTGTCCCGCCCTGTCCCGACCTGCCCTGCCCCTGCTCTGTCCCGACCTGCCTGCTCTGCCCTGCTCTGTCCCGACCTGCCCTGCCCTGCCCCCTGCTCTGTCCCGACGTGCCCTGCCCTGCTCTGTCCCGACGTGCCCTGCCCTGCACTGTCCCGACGTGCTCTGCTCTGCCCTGCTCTGCTCTGCTCTGCCCTGCTCTGCTCTGCTCTGCCCTGCTCTGTCCCGACGTGCCCTGCCCTGCTCTGTCCCGACGTGCCCTGCTCTGTCCCGACGTGCCCTGCTCTGTCCTCATTGACACTGATGACTATGACACCTATATACAGGGTCTGGTTAAATTGCCCCATTTGGCTGTGTGACAGGAGGCCGTTCCTTCGGTCAGGGTTCACTGAAGCACAGCTCCTGCCAGGGAGGCAGCTCAAGACACGCACCGCCGGTTGATTGACACACTGACAATGGTAGTGCACTGTACAGCCCGTGTTTATGGCTCTGCACAGAGGTGATGGGGATGCTGCTACAACAAGCTACACTATTCTACAGTATTCAGTTGTAGTGCTCCTTCCTGGCTGGTGTTGATTAAGAGTCCTGTGACTTCATGTTTTCTGGGTAATATATATTTGGTTTTACATCCAGCCCCAAGAGGTGCATGAAGGTACACATGAACAAAAGTGTGAACACCTGAAAGTCGAACATCTCATTCCCATCGCTGCCATAACAGCCTCCACTCTTCTGGGAAGGCTTTCCACTAGATGTTAGAACATTGCTGTGGGGGACTTGTGGCTGAATGGAAGCAAGAGCATTAGTGAGGTCAGGCACTGATGTTGGGTGATTAGGCCTCCAGTCGACGGTCCAATTCATCCCAAAGGTGTTCAGTGGGGCTGAGGTCAGGGCTCTGTGCAGGACAGTCAAGTTCTTCCACATCAATCTTGACAAAGCATTTCTTTGGGCCTTCCCCAAACTGTTGCCACAAAGTTGGAAGCACAGAATCGTCTAGAATGTCATTGTATGCTGCAGTGTTAAGATTTCCCTTCACTGGAACTAATGGGTCAGGCCCGAACCATGAAAAACAGCCCCAGATCATTATTCCTCCTCCACCAAACTTTACAGCTGGCACTATGCAGTCGGACAGGTAGCGCTCCGCTGGCATCAGTGTTAAACAAAACTAAATGTATCTGTTTGAGATTCTTCAAAGAAGCCAACCTTTGCATTGACAGCTTTGGAAACTTTTTTTTTTCTCTCAACCAGCTTAACCTGGAATGATTTTCCAACAGTGTTGAAGGAGTTCCCACATTCTGAGCACTTGTTGGCCACTTTTCCTTCCCTCTGCGGTCCAACTCATCCCAAACCATCTCAATTGGGTTGAGGTTGGGAAATTGTGGAGGCCAGGTCATCTGATGCAGCACTCCATTACTCTCCTTCTTGGTCAGATAGCCCTTAGACTGCCTGGTGATGTCTTGGGTCATTGTCCTGTTTAAATCTCAAAATTTGGACTCAACAGACCAAAGGACAGATTTCCATCGGTCTAATGTCCATTGCTCATGTTTCTTGGCCAAAGCAAGTCTCTTCTTATTATTGGTGTCCTTTAGTAATGTTCTTTGCAGCAATTCAACCATGAAGGCCTGATTCACACTGTCGCCTCCACCCCCCCACAGCAGCGCCCCCCCCCCCCACACAGCAGCACCTCCACCCCACAGCAGCACCCCCCCCCCACCCCACAGCAGCCCCGCCGCCAAACACAGGTTATCCTACTTCCAGCGTTTCCAGAGGGGATTTTGGCCAATCTGTTTCTTAAAACACATCACTGATTCACTAAAGAGATCCCACCGTCTGTCTGTTAGGGCAGATCAAACGGCCTGGCACACCTGCTCTGTGGTTGCTGCATGCCTGCACAGCTCTTTGGTTTAACTCCTCAGACGCAGTTCACATTGATGTGGTTCAGCAACTGTTTTGAACTACTGAGCCAGGTATGACCCGAAGCTGAGGCTCCATCACAAACCCATAGACCTTGGCTACGGTTTAGGGGCTTTTTATACTTACAGAATATGTGATGTAACAACTGTCTGGCTTCCACATCAGATGTGCAGCTTTGTCTGTTTACAGTATCCTTACATTTGCCTTGAATGTGGACACCTGAAGACCCATTGGATCTCTCCTCTGTACTGCATGTTCTTTGGCAGTAGAAATTACGACAAGGGCTGTGGACTCGCTTGAGTTTTAATAGAAACACATGTAGGATCCAACTCCATCTGAACTAGAGTTGCTGAAGACAGAACACAACAGTATGTGGCTGCTGACCCCTCTGCTCCAACAGCCTTTGTGCCACTGCACAGCCAGGGAAACCAGGGCACACACACACACAGACAGACACACAGACAGACACACAGACAGACACACAGACAGACACACAGACAGACAGACAGACAGACAGACAGACAGACAGACAGACAGACAGACAGACAGACAGACAGACAGACAGACAGACAGACAGACAGACAGACAGACAGACAGACAGACAGACAGACAGACAGACAGACAGACAGACAGACAGACAGACAGACAGACAGACAGACAGACAGACAGACAGACAGACAGACAGACAGACAGACAGACAGACAGACAGACAGACAGACAGACAGACAGACAGACAGACAGACAGACAGACAGACAGACAGACAGACAGACAGACAGACAGACAGACAGACAGACAGACAGACAGACAGACAGACAGACAGACAGACAGACAGACAGACAGACAGACAGACAGACAGACAGACAGACAGACAGACAGACAGACAGACAGACAGACAGACAGACAGACAGACAGACAGACAGACAGACAGACAGACAGACAGACAGACAGACAGACAGACAGACAGACAGACAGACAGACAGACAGACAGACAGACAGACAGACAGACAGACAGACAGACAGACAGACAGACAGACAGACAGACAGACAGACAGACAGACAGACAGACAGACAGACAGACAGACAGACAGACAGACAGACAGACAGACAGACAGACAGACAGACAGACAGACAGACAGACAGACAGACAGACAGACAGACAGACAGACAGACAGACAGACAGACAGACAGACAGACAGACAGACAGACAGACAGACAGACAGACAGACAGACAGACAGACAGACAGACAGACAGACAGACAGACAGACAGACAGACAGACAGACAGACAGACAGACAGACAGACAGACAGACAGACAGACAGACAGACAGACAGACAGACAGACAGACAGACAGACAGACAGACAGACAGACAGACAGACAGACAGACAGACAGACAGACAGACAGACAGACAGACAGACAGACAGACAGACAGACAGACAGACAGACAGACAGACAGACAGACAGACAGACAGACAGACAGACAGACAGACAGACAGACAGACAGACAGACAGACAGACAGACAGACAGACAGACAGACAGACAGACAGACAGACAGACAGACAGACAGACAGACAGACAGACAGACAGACAGACAGACAGACAGACAGACAGACAGACAGACAGACAGACAGACAGACAGACAGACAGACAGACAGACAGACAGACAGACAGACACACAGACACAGACAGACAGACAGACAGACAGACAGACAGACAGACAGACAGACAGACAGACACACAGACAGACACACAGACAGAGGGCAGCAGCTTGCAGACAAGAAGCTTTCTTGCCTTCTTTGCTTGCATCTCACCCAGCCACGATCAGATATGCTTGAGCCTCTCTCTGTGCTGTGTGCACTCAACAGCAGCCAATCTGGGACTACACTAATGACAAATGTTGGGGACTGTTCGTGCACTGTTAAAAATGTTGGCTATTCCCAACAGTGGGTCACAACAAATGTTCTGGATTGAAAGAGATTAAGCCACACGCCAATCAAAAATAAACAGTAAGCGGACAGGCCAAGCAGAACAACAAACAGCCTCCTTTAGAGAAGGTGGAATTGATTAACGAGGGAAGAAAAAAAACACTTCATTTATTTTTTTAAAACGCATTCCTGTCCAAAGGGGCAATGATGGAAGCCGTAGTTCATCAGAGAAACAAAGATCTATTCTAAAAACATGTATTATTTTGTCATTACCGATAACACCGAGGATATCAGACAACGTCACCGGAGGTCAGGGGCCGTGTCAACTTCACATCAATCACCATTCTGATCGCTGTCAGTCTTCAGTTTGCTAAATTACACATTCAGACTGACTCAAACAACCCAAATTCAGAACAAACAGAGTGTTCATTGGAATATGAAAACAGAATGGGGCCTAAATGCATTAAATCCACAGCTGGACATCCTGGACAAAAACACAGAGTTGGGCTGAAGAAAAGTTTGCTAATTTAGAGTAGGTATATTCTTCCCAATAGCTATTTAATTTCAGTCAAGACCTCAAAAATCACCACCTGCAACCAAAACAACACCTTTCCCTGAGTGTCAATGCAGATAAATAGCTGGTAGATCTTGTAACAGAGAGTCATGAGTCTTTGTCCTTTAGCTACACCGTCATGTAATACCACAGGATGTAGCTACTCCTGAAAAGTCCTCTCTCTCTCTCCAGACCAAGAACAGCACAGGCTAATGTGTTGTACTCAGATTGTAGAGATGAACTGGTAAATCATGATATTTGTCGTGTAGGTATTGTGTGTGTTGAGTAGCAAACGACGTTTGCTTGGAAGTTGCCTTAGAAATAGCTACTGTGTTGTCAAAGTACCAGCAGGCTACTATGGCTTTCAACTCATGCAACTAGTCAGGTGTAACTGGCAAACATTCAATGGCCCACGATGAGTTTAGGCTGAAGTTTGATTTACATTCTCCTCGAACAACTAAAGAAGAAGTAGTTAATTCACTGGTTAGATAAAGTTGGTTGAATAAACACTTCGGTTGTTTTAAGTTATATGGATTAGCAAAAGTCGGCTAACTGGAAACACTGGAACTAAATTAGACATTAAAAAAAAAAATCATACGAGGTACCGTTAGCTGAACACAACCAAAACATCGGGAAAAGCGACAATAACTACATGTATAGTCCAGATATGTGTGGATGTTTGAACATTGTAAAGGTTAGCTGCTCGCTAAGCAGAGAAAACATAACAGGCTAACAAGCTAACCAAAATACGCGCTAGTTGGTTTGCCTTGAATAGCTCATTGAAAACTGTGACTTATATCCATCTATACCTGTAATTAAATGCCCTCCATAAAAACGGGATAAATCAGCTGGCTTGTAAAGACATCAGTAGGACTCAATGTTCAAACCTTGGGATAACTATTTGACTACAGCAGAGGGGAGGGCTGCTGTGCGGACTGGGCCTGCAATGTCTTGGTTCTCTGTCGCTCTCAATTTGTACAGACAAAAACCAAAACGATAACGCCAAATGTCGGATTGCACCTCGACCACTGGTCCAATTTCCCTCAAACCGGGGTCGCTGGGTGCCAAAATAACACCGGTTTGACATGCAACGCTTCCCTGGTGGAGCATCGTGGATATTTTTGAAGGAAAAAACAGAGGGGAAAAAAAAAAAAACTCACCGCATTAATTTCTCTTCTCCTCGCAGATCCAAGATGGCTGTGTACTCTAACATCGAGGATGCTGGGTATACAGCCTTTACCCTCTGACCCTGCCTCAACCTCCAAAGGCATCTCCTGTAGCTGTTCCCGTGTTGGGCGGGTGCTCTTTCTGCTTCTGTTGCCACCGAAGCATCGTCTCCCTCGCTTCATGTTCCTCTCTAAACAGACCGTGAAACATCTTCCGTGACCGAGCATGATCTATATAGACATTGAAGACGTGAATTGTGACGTGGCCTATGAAATGGCATGAGAAATATGACACATTACATGTAAATCATTGTTTGCACCCCCCCCATCTCCCTTTCATCACAGAACCTCACTGTTTTGTCAATTGTTGCAGACAAAATTATACACATGTAATTGAACAATTTGATAGTGTGCTAATTGGAATTAATTCTCATTTGCAGGGGTCATGGGCTAAAAAGTGATGATGATTGTGATGATGATATGGAGACACTGTCCCATAAGGAATAGAGTTTAAAATGATATTGAAGTGATATGACTAACTGTAATGTGCAAGATGCCCAACCATGTTGTATGTATTCTATGTTTTCATTGACAGACAACCACCATTTTCCTCACCATTCAGTGTTTATCCTCTTTTAATCTGACTATGCTCTTTCGAGGCCAACAAGAGATGTTAATAGATGAGCCAGTGTTATTACCACTCCGGCTCACTCACTCATAGCTCAACCTCTTCTGCACAGAACATTACATATACCGCAAAACTAATATTTCATTCAATCTTTCTGCTTTTATGGGAGATACAAGGTCACGGTAAATATTGCATGATGAATCTCACATATGTGTCAATGTAATATGGAGATCAGTTGCGTTTCTACATGTGCAGTGTCATTCATTGATTTATGGCTCAATTTATTTTTTATACACAAAAGATGGAGATATATCTGGTGGCTGCTGCTCGTGCTTCTGTTGACTGCCCCCTGTTGGTAAGGAAGTGAACTACTACAGATCTGTTCTTTCAGCGTACTGAGCGTACAGTTACTGTAGCATCAGCATAACCTGGGCAATGAATATCAGACAGTTGCCCACTTTAAATTCACTTTGCATTATTCATTCACACCTCTTGCATGTTTAGGCCAACATTGTTGTTCCCTTGGTGGAACTAGAGTCTTCATCTCATTTAATTCATCTGTCCTTTGTGCTGTTGTTTGTCAATGGTCAGGTCGTCTGTTGACGTTACCCATGCTTCGGTTGATGCTATACCTTTCTGTTTGGGCAGCTCTACAATAGCTAGATATCCTCTCTTCTCCTCCAGACCAAGACAGGTCTCAATGGGCCAGTGACAGGAGCGGTAAGGGACTAACTGACTGCTCGTCCAGGTGTGTATAAAGCATTCTGCCAGAGCCAACCCATTCAGCATGAAGGACACATGAGCATGATGAGAACCTGCCAGAATCTGCCACCTGGTTCCAACGGTCACCTAAAGGGAACTATCACTGGTCGCGTTCCCTTGCTCAGACGTTGCATGCATCAACCAATGGTTGCGTGCCACGTCATCGACAGCTCTGTCGGGCACCAGATGGCAATAACATATGTGGTTAGGTGATAGGTCAAATATCTATCCAGGCGGTGTGTAAGATCTGGCTTCAGCCACATCTGAGTATGGAGTACAGGAACATTGTCTTAAAAAACAAATATGGCCACTCAGTTGGCTCAATATGGCCACTCAATTGTTATTTTATTTTTATGACACACTCAAGAACCTCCAGACGCTAACCAGCTAACTAGCTACAAGCTATTTAGTCATACTCACTGCTTTAGCACACTCTGCTAACTAACCCTGATGTCCTTGCCGTGTCTGAATCCTGGCTCAGGAAGGCCACCAAAAATTCAGAGATTTCCATACCCAACTATAACATCTTCCGTCAAGATAGAACTGCCAAAGGGGGCGGAGTCGCAGTCTACTGCAGAGATAGCCTGCAAAGTAATGTCATACTTTCCAGGTCCATACCCAAACAGTTTGAACTACTAATTTTGAAAATTACTCTCTCCAGAAACAAGTCTCTCACTGTTGCCGCCTGCAGACCCCGTGGCTCCCAGCTGTGCCCTGGACACCATTTGTGAATTGATCGCCCCCATCTAGCTTCAGAGTTTGTTCTGTTAGGTGACCTAAACTGGGATATGCTTAACACCCCGGCAGTCCTACAATCTAAGCTAGATGCCCTCAATCTCACTCAAATCATCAAGGAACCCACCAGGTACAACCCTAACTCTGTAAACAAGGGCACCCTCATAGACGTCATCCTGACCAACTGGCCCTCCAAATATACCTCCCACTCAGAGCAGACAGTGTCTTCAACCAGGATCTCAGCGATCACTGCCTCATCGCCTGTATCCGCCACGGAGCCACAGTCAAAGCACCCCTCATCACTGTCAAACGCTCCCTAAAACACTTCTGTGAGCAGGCCTTTCTAATCGACCTGGCCCGTTATCCTGGAAGGACATTGACCTCATCCCAGACAGTGAGGATGCCTGGTCATTCTTTAAAAGTAACTTCCTCACCATTTTGGATAAGCATGCTCCGTTCAAAAAATGCAGAACCAAGAACAGATACAGCCCTTGGTTCCTCCAGACCTGACTGCCCTCGACCAGCACAAAAACATCCTGTGGCGGACTGCAATAGCAGAATAGCCCCCGGATATGCAACTGTTCAGGGAAGTCAGGAACCAATACACGCAGTCAGTCAGGAAAGCTAAGGCCAGCTTCTTCAGGCAGAAGTTTGCATCCTGTAGCTCCAACTCCAAAAGTTCTGGGACACTGTGAAGTCCATGGAGAACAAGAGCACCTCCTCCCAGCTGCCCACTGCACTGAGGCTAGAAACACGGTCTCCACCGATAAATCCATGATTATCGAAAACTTCAATAAGCACTTCTCAGACAGCTGGCCATGCCTTCCGCCTGGCTACTCCAACCTCGGCCAGACAGCTGGCCCCCCGTAATTCCTCACCCAAGCCTCTCCAGGTTCTCCTTTACCCAAATCCAGATAGCAGATGTTCTGAAAGAGCTGCAAAACCTGGACCCGTACAAATCAGCTGGGCTTGACAATCTGGACCCGCTATTTCTGAAACTATCTGCCACCATTGTCGCAACCCCTATTACCAGCCTGTTCAACCTCTCTTTCATATCGAGATCCCCAAGGATTGGAAAGCTGCCGGTCATCCCCCTCTTCAAAGGGGGAGACACCCTGGACCCAAACTGCTATAGACCTATATCCATCCTGCCCTGCCTATCTAAGGTCTAAAAGCCAAGTCAACAAACAGGTCACTGACCATCTCGAATCCCACCGTACCTTCTCCGCTGTAACAAATGGTTTCCGAGCCGGTCACGGGTGCACCTCAGCCACACTCAAGGTACTAAATGATATCATAACCTCCATCGATAAAAGACAGTACTGTGCAGCCGTCTTCATCGACCTCGCCAAGGCTTTCGACTCTGTCAATCACCAAATTCTTATCGGCAGACTCAACAGCCTCGGTTTTTCGGATGACTGCCTTGCCTGGTTCACCAATTACTTTGCAGACAGAGTTCAGTGTGTCAAATCAGAGGGCATGCTGTCCGGTCCTCTGGCAGTCTCTATGGGGGTGCCACAGGGTTCAATTCTCGGGCCGACTCTTTTCTCTGTATATATCAATGATGTTGCTCTTGCTGGGGCGATTCCCTGATCCACCTCTCGCAGACGACACCATTCTATATACTTTCGGCCCGTCATTGGACACTGTGCTATCAAACCTCCAAACGAGCTTCAATGCCATACAGCACTCCTTCCGTGGCCTCAACTGCTCTTAAACGCGAGTAAAACCAAATGCATGCTTTTCAACCGATCGCTGCCTGCACCCGCATGCCCGACTAGCATCACCACCCTGGATGGTTCCAACCTTGAATATGTGGACATCTATAAGTACCTAGGTGTCTGGCTAGACTGCAAACTCTCCTTCCAGACTCACATCAAACATCTCAATCAAAAATCAAATCCAGAGTCGGCTTTCTATTCCGCAACAAAGCCTCCTTCACTCACGCTGCCAAGCTTACCTAGTAAAACTGACTATCCTACCGATCCTCGACTTCGGCGATGTCATCTACAAAATGGCTTCCAACACTCTACTCAGCAAACTGGATGCAGTCTATCACAGTGCCATCCGTTTTGTCACTAAAGCACATTATACCACCCACCACTGCGACTTGTATGCTCTAGTCGGCTGGCCCTCACTACATATTCGTCGCCAGACCCACTGGCTCAGGTCATCTACAAGTCCATGCTAGGTAAAGCTCTGCCTTATCTCAGTTCACTGGTCACGATGGCAACACCCATCCGTAGCACACGCTCCAGCAGGTGTATCTCACTGATCATCCCTAAAGCCAACACCTCATTTGGCCGCCTTTCGTTCCAGTACTCTGCTGCCTGTGACTGGAACGAATTGCAAAAATCGCTGAAGTTGGAGACTTTTATCTCCCTATCCAACTTCAAACATCAGCTATCAGAGTAATTAACTAACCATCGCTGCAGACAGTGGACATAGTCTATAGGTAAATAGCTCACCCAGAGCAGACAGTTCACCTACCTCATTCCCATACTGTTTTTATACTGTTTTTATTTATTTACTTTTCTGCTCTTTTGCACACAATATCTCTACCTGTACATGCCCATCTGATCATTTATCACAGTGTTAATCTGCAAAATTGTATTATTCGCCTACCTCCTCATGCCTTTTGCACACATTGTATATAGACTGCCCATTTTTTTCTACTGTGTTATTGACTTGCTAATTGTTTACTCCATGTGTAACTCTGTGTTGTCTGTTCACACTGCTATGCTTTATCTTGGCCAGGTCGCAGTTGCAAATGAGAACTTGTTCTCAACTAGCCTACCTGGTTAAATAAAGGTGAAATAAAAAAAAATAAAAAAAATAAAACTCAGAGCAGACAGTGGATCAGGGTAATTAACTAAATAAGGCCACTCAGAGCAGACAGTGGATCAGGGTAATTAACTAAATATGACTAATGATTCCATTCTACAAGGCTGAATGAACACAGTTATTAATTAATGTATTATTTTTTAAACATGGCTGTGTTGGCTTGAACTCTTGAAGTGGTGGCTTCCACTGTGAGGAGGGAGAGAGAGAGAGAAATGGAGAGAGAGAGAGAGGGAGGAATGGAAAGAGGGAGGGAGGGAGGAATTGAGAGGGAGGGAGGAATGGAGAGAAGGAGGGAGGAATAGAGAGAGGGAGGGAGGAATGGAGAGAGGGAGGGAGGAATGGAGAGAGGGAGGGAGGGAGGAATGGAGAGAGGGAGGGAGGGAGGAATGGAGAGAGGGAGGGAGGAAGGGAGAGAGGGAGGGAGGAATAGAGAGAGGGAGGGAGGAATGGAGAGAGGGAGGGAGGAATGGAGAGAAGGAGGGAGGAATGGAGAGAGGGAGGGAGGAATGGAGAGAAGGAGGGAGGAATAGAGAGAGGGGGGAGGAATAGAGAGACAGGAATAGGAGAGGGAGGGAGGAATAGAGAGAGGGAGGGAGGAATGGAGTGGAGGGAGGGAGGGAGGAATGGAGAGAGGGAGGGAGGGAGGAATGGAGAGAGGGAGGGAGTGAGAGGGAGGGAGGGAGGAATGGAGAGAGGGAGGGAGGGAGGAATGGAGGAGAGGGAGGGAGGAATGGAGAGAGGGAGGGAGGAATAGAGAGAGGGAGGGGGAATGGAGAGAGGGAGGGAGGAATGGAGAGAGGGAGGGAGGAATGGAGAGAGGGAGGGAGGGGGGAATGGAGAGAGGGAGGGAGGGATGGAGAGAGGGAGGGAGGAATAGAGGGAGGGAGGGAGGAATGGAGAGAGGGAGGGAGGAATGGAGAGAGGGAGGGAGGAATGGAGAGAGGGAGGGAGGAATGGAGAGAAGGAGGGAGGAATCAGAGGTAGGGAGGAATGGAGAAGGGAGGGAGGAATGGAGAGAGGGAGGGTGGAATGGAGGGTAGGGAGGAATGGAGAATAGGGAGGAATGGAGAGAGGGAGGGAGGAATGGAGAGGGGAGGGAGGAATGGAGAGAAGGAGGGAGGAATGGAGAGAAGGAGGGAGGAATAGAGGGGGAGGGAGGAATGGAGAGAAGGAGGGAGGAATAGACAGTGGGAGGGAGGAATGGAGAGAAGGAGGGAGGAATAGAGAGACAGGGGGAATGGAGAGAGGGAGGGAGGAATGGAGAGAGGGAGGGAGGAATGGAGAGAGGGAGGGAGGGAGGGAGGAATGGAGAGAGGGAGGGAGGAATGGAGAGAGGGAGGGAGGGAGGAATGGAGAGAGGGAGGGAGGGAGGAATGGAGAGAGGGAGGGAGGAATGGAGAGAGGGAGGGAGGAATAGAGAGAGGGAGGGGGAATGGAGAGAGGGAGGGAGGAATGGAGAGAGGGAGGGAGGAATGGAGAGAGGGAGGGAGGGAGGAATGGAGAGGGAGGGAGGAATGGAGAGAGGGAGGGAGGGAGGAATGAGAGAGGGAGGGAGGAATGGAGAGAGGGAGGGAGGAATGGAGAGAGGGAGGGAGGAATGGAGAGAGGGAGGGAGGAATGGAGAGAAGGAGGGAGGAATGGAGAGAGAGGGAGGGAGGAATGGAGAGAGGGAGGGAGGAATGGAGAGAGGGAGGGAGGAATGGAGAGAGGGAGGGAGGAATGGAGAGAGGGAGGGAGGAATGGAGAGAGGGAGGGAGGAATGGAGAGAGGGAGGGAGGAATGGAGAGAGGAGGGAGGAATGGAGAGAAGGAGGGAGGAATGAGAGAGGGAGGGAGGAATGGAGAGAAGGAGGGAGGAATAGAGAGAGGGAGGGAGGAATGGAGAGAGGGAGGGAGGAATGGAGAGAGGGAGGGAGGAATGGAGAGAGGGAGGGAGGGAGGAATGGGTGTTGGGTGGAAGGTAGAGCAGCTATCTCTCTGATTAGCGAACTGTCAGTCACAAGCTTGCCCTGTGCCATGTTTCCAAACCTATCACATTGAACGCAGCTTAGAGAGAGACAGCAACCGGTGTGAGAAAATAAACCCACGCTAATTGTCTTGAAGTTAAGATGAAGCAAATTCATCCATAATGGAGGAAATTAAGTTGACACATGACTACGGGGTTTTCTAAAAAAAATCTACTTTTCTTCAGTTCTGTATAAGAGCCAGTTTATAAGGTAATGGGTTCCAAAACAGAGGACATTTGTCACAACAAACAAAAACTTTACAAAAAGATAAAACTGTATCAGACCCCTTTGACTTCTTACACATTTTGTTAGGTTACAGCCCCCTCATCAATCTACACACATTACCCCATAATTACATAATTATAATTTTGACATTTTTTTTTTTTTTTTTATTATTATTTTTTTTAAATGGAAACATTCCATTTTCATAAGTATTCAGTACTTTGTTGAAACACCTTTGGCAGCGATTGCAGCCTCGAGTCTTCTTGGGTATGACGCTACAATCTTGGCACACCTGTATTTGGGGAGTTTCTCCCATTCTTCTCTACAGATCCTCTCAAGCTCTGTCAGGTTGGATGGGGAGCATCGCTGCACAGCTATTTTCAGGTCTCTCCAGAGATGTTAGATCAGGTTCAAGTCCAGGTTCTGGCTGGGACACTCAAGGACATTCAGAGACTTGTCCCAAGCCACTCCTGCATTGTCTTGGCTGTGGGCCGTTGTCCTGTTGGAAGGTGAACCTTCACCCCAGTCTGAGGTCCTGAGCAGGTTTTCATCAAGGATCTCACTGTACTGTGCTCCATTAATCTTTACCTCGATCCTGACTAGTCTCCCAGTCCCTGACGCTGAAAAACATCCCAACAGTATGATGCTGCCACCACCACTATTCACCGTAGGGATGGTGCCAGGTTTCCTACAGATGTGACACTTGACATTCAGGCCAAAGAGTTCAATCTTGGTTTCATCAGACCAGAGAATCTTGTTTCTCATTGTCTAAGAGACCTTAGGTGCCTTTTGGAAAACTCCAAGCATGAGGTCATGTGTATTTTACAGAGGAGTGGCTTCAGTCTGGCCTCTCTACCATAAAGTCCTGATTGGTGGAGTGCTGCAGAGATGGTTGGCCTTCTGGAAGGTTCTCCCATCTCCACAGAGGAACTCTAGATCTCTGTCAGAGTGACCATCCTTGACCAAGGCCCTTCTCCCCGATTTGCGGCCAGCTTTAGGAAGAGTTTAGGTGGTTCCAAACGTCTTCCATTTAAGAATGATGGAGGCCACTGTGTTCTCAGGGAACTTCAATGCTGCAGAAATGTTTTGGTGCCCTTCCCCAGATCTGTGCCTTGACACAATCCTGTCTTAGATATCTTCGGACAATTCCATCAAATCAAATCGATCTCATTGCTTGTTTTTTTTCTCTGACCTGCACTGTCAACTGTGGGAGCTTATAAAGACAGGTGTGTGCCTTTCCAAATCCGTTCCAATCAATTGAATTTACACAGGTGGACTCCAATCGAGTTGTAGAAACATCTCAAGGATGATCAATGGAAACAGGATGCACCTGAGCTCAATTTCGAGTCTCATAGCAAAGAGTCTGAATACATATGTAAATAAGGTGTTTTTTAATTTATTTTTATACATTTGCAAAAGGAAAATGAACAACCTGTTTTCTCTATGTCATTATGGTGTATTGTGATGTCATTGTGGTGTATTGTGATGTCATTGTGGTGTATTGTGATGTCATTGTGGTGTCATTATGGTGTATTGTGATGTCATTATGGTGTATTGTGATGTCATTATGGTGTATTGTGTGTACATTACTGAGGATGTTTTATTTTATTTAATCCATTTTATGGTGTATTGTGATGTCATTATGGTGTATTGTGATGTCATTGTGGTATAGTCCATATTCTTTGTGATGTCATTATGGTGTATTGTGAGGTCATTATGAGTTACATAGTCCTGTGTCCATAGTGTATTGTGATGTCATTGTGGTGTATTGTGATGTCATTGTGGTGTATTGTGATGTCATTGTGGTGTATTGTGATGTCATTGTGGTGTATTGTGATGTCATTATGGTGTATTGTGTGTACATTACTGAGGACGTTTTATTTTATTTAATCCATTTTAGAATAAGGCTGTAACGTAACAAAATGTGGAAAAAGGGAAGGGGTCTGAATGCTTTCCGAAGGCAGTGTATATCAGTATAGTGGCAAAGTAAGAAATACCGGAGAGAGAGCATATAGATATCCAAAATATTCTTTGTGACTTTCTTTTTTCCCAATGCAGTACAGAATGTTAAGGAAGCAGCGTTCAGCAGGACTTGTGAGTTACATAGTCCTGTGTCCCATCAGTGGTACATGGAAGTGGAACCAATGAACTGTCACACATCCTCCCAGACTGCACTGCTATTCTACTTCCTCTTCTTCTCATCTCTGCCACTTCTTCTTCACATCTTCTTCTACCAGGCATCAACAGGAGAGACTTGTTACTGTTGCCTTTTCCAACAGTCTGAATAGGGAGACAGTAGATGTAAATCAGGGATGTTCTTGTACCAGGCATCAACAGGAGAGACAGCATGGTGTAAACAGAGACACAGCCTGAAGAAACTGTACTACCAGGCATCAACAGGAGAGACAGCATGGTGTAAATACAGAGACACAGCATCTGTAGAAGAAACTGTACTACCAGGCATCAACAGGAGAGACAGCATGGTGTAAATACAGAGACACAGCATCTGTAGAAGAAACTGTACTACCAGGCATCAACAGGAGAGACAGCATGGTGTAAATACAGAGACACAGCATCTATAGAAGAAACTGTACTACCAGGCATCAACAGGAGAGACAGCATGGTGTAAATACAGAGACACAGCATCTATAGAAGAAACTGTACTACCAGGCATCAACAGGAGAGACAGCATGGTGTAAATACAGAGACACAGCATCTATAGAAGAAACTGTACTACCAGGCATCAACAGGAGAGACAGCATGGTGTAAATACAGAGACACATCATCTGTAGAAGAAACTGTACTACCAGGCATCAACAGGAGAGACAGCATGGTGTAAATACAGAGACACATCATCTATAGAAGAAACTGTACTACAGAGACTAGAAACCAGGCATCAACAGGAGAGACAGCATGGTGTAAATACAGAGACACAGCATCTATAGAAGAAACTGTACTACCAGGCATCAACAGGAGAGACAGCATGGTGTAAATACAGAGACACATCATCTATAGAAGAAACTGTACTACCAGGCATCAACAGGAGAGACAGCATGGTGTAAATACAGAGACACATCATCTATAGAAGAAACTGTACTACCAGGCATCAACAGGAGAGACAGCATGGTGTAAATACAGAGACACAGCATCTATAGAAGAAACTGTACTACCAGGCATCAACAGGAGAGACAGCATGGTGTAAATACAGAGACACAGCATCTATAGAAGAAACTGTACTACCAGGCATCAACAGGAGAGACAGCATGGTGTAAATACAGAGACACAGCATCTATAGAAGAAACTGTACTACCAGGCATCAACAGGTTACCAGTAGGTTATCTCCTTTGGGAGGAGACTGTACTACCAGGCATCAACAGGTTACCAGTAGGTTATCTCCTTTGGGAGGAGACTGTACTACCAGGTATTGACAGGTTACCAGTGGGAGGAGACTGTACTACCAGGTATTGACAGGTTACCAGTAGGTTATCTCCTTTGGGAGGAGACTGTACTACCAGGTATTGACAGGTTACCAGTAGGTTATCTCCTTTGGGAGGAGACTGTACTACCAGGTATCGACAGGTTACCAGTAGGTTATCTCCTTTGGGAGGAGACTGTACTACCAGGCATCAACAGGTTACCAGTAGGTTATCTCCTTTGGGAGGAGACTGTACTACCAGGTATCAACAGGTTACCAGTAGGTTATCTCCTTTGGGAGGAGACTGTACTACCAGGTATCGACAGGTTACCAGTAGGTTATCTCCTTTGGGAGGATTAATGTAGTATATGTCCTTGATAGTGAAAGGCTATCTCATAAATTCATACTACAGTATCATATCTGGAGAGAGAAAAACTGATATTGTAAAGTCTGGTGGTACATACTTTTTGAGTCGCTGGTTGAGCTGGAGGAAGCACAGTGTCCTCCAGCGTAGCCTGTTGTCCTCCTGGCGCAGAACGTTCAGCTCTCTCTGTCTCGCCACCTCCCTGCGAAGACGGTCTATCAGCTCCTCCTCCATACGCGCCAGCTGCACAGCAGAGAGCCCAGGGAGACTCCTTTTAGTATCCACATCACTGCTTTAGTTAACCACAGGGAGTTACAGCTGTGGCTCTTCTGTGTGTTGACTGCAAGGTGACTCTGCATAGATAAATCGACCAAGACGGCTTTTGCCAAAAGGGTACATTACAAACTGAACGGACTTGTAGCATTCAGAAGCACTATCCTCACGTATCCCACCCAAACACACAGAAGCACTATCCTCATGTATCCCACCCAAACACACAGAAGCACTATCCTCATGTATCCCACCCAAACAGCACTATCCTCATGTATCCCACCCAAACACACAAGAAGCACTATCCTCATGTATCCCACCCAAACACACAAGAAGCACTATCCTCCTCCTGATCTCAGGTCAAAAACTTGTCAACCGACATGTATCCCACCCAAACACACAGGTGACAACCCTCGCTGCTCACTCACACAAAAAGCCATCTGTTCCAGCTTGAGGACGACTTATCGACACCGTAAAGGACTCATTCTCCATCTCCGGTGGGCTGTCGTCCAGACACCATTTCAGACAGAACATCTTATTGGGATTCTGGCACAGGCCTTGAGTATCCAATCAGCTTCATTCTCACCTAATAACCCTCCAACTGGGCAACAACATCATGGTCATTTCAGTCAGCACGGAGCCCATCATTTCAGCCAGCACGGAGCCCATCATTTCAGTCAGCACGGAGCCCATCATTTCAGTCAGCACGGAGCCCATCATTTCAGCCAGCCCATCATTTCAGCCAGCACGGAGCCCATCATTTCAGTCAGCACGGAGCCCATCATTTCAGCCAGCACGGAGCCCATCATTTCAGCCAGCACGGAGCCCATCATTTCAGCCAGCACGGAGCCCATCATTTCAGCCAGCACGGAGCCCATCATTTCAGCCAGCACGGAGCCCATCATTTCAGCCAGCACGGAGCCCATCATTTCAGCCAGCACGGAGCCCATCATTTCAGTCAGCACGGAGCCCATCATTTCAGTCAGCACGGAGCCCATCATTTCAGCCAGCACGGAGCCCATCATTTCAGTCAGCACGGAGCCCATCATTTCAGCCAGCACGGAGCCCATCATTTCAGCCAGCACGGAGCCCATCATTTCAGCCAGCACGGAGCCCATCATTTCAGCCAGCACGGAGCCCATCATTTCAGCCAGCACGGAGCCCATCATTTCAGCCAGCACGGAGCCCATCATTTCAGCCAGCACGGAGCCCATCATTTCAGCCAGCACGGAGCCCATCATTTCAGCCAGCACGGAGCCCATCATTTCAGCCAGCACGGAGCCCATCATTTCAGCCAGCACGGAGCCCATCATTTCAGCCAGCACGGAGCCCATCATTTCAGCCACGGATCATTTTCAGCCAGCACGGAGCCCATCATTTCAGCCAGCACGGAGCCCATCATTTCAGCCAGCACGGAGCCCATCATTTCAGTCAGCACGGAGCCCATCATTTCAGCCAGCACGGAGCCCATCATTTCAGCCAGCACGGAGCCCATCATTTCAGTCAGCACGGAGCCCATCATTTCAGCCAGCACGGAGCCCATCATTCAGTCAGCACGGAGCCCATCATTTCAGCCAGCACGGAGCCCATCATTTCAGCCAGCACGGAGCCCATCATTTCAGCCAGCACGGAGCCCATCATTTCAGCCAGCACGGAGCCCATCATTTCAGCCAGCACGGAGCCCATCATTTCAGCCAGCACGGAGCCCATCATTTCAGCCAGCACGGAGCCCATCATTTCAGCCAGCACGGAGCCCATCATTTCAGCCAGCACGGAGCCCATCATTTCAGCCAGCACGGAGCCCATCATTTCAGCCAGCACGGAGCCCATCATTTCAGCCAGCACGGAGCCCATCATTTCAGCCAGCACGGAGCCCATCATTTCAGCCAGCACGGAGCCCATCATTTCAGCCAGCACGGAGCCCATCATTTCAGCCAGCACGGAGCCCATCATTTCAGCCAGCACGGAGCCCATCATTTCAGCCAGCACGGAGCCCATCATTTCAGCCAGCACAGAGCCCATCATTTCAGCCAGCACAGAGCCCATCATTTCAGCCAGCACAGACAGCCCTATCATTTCAGCAGTACAGCCTCTATAGCATTATCCCCTCTCACAGTCAGTACAGCCTCTATAGCATTATCCCCTCTCACAGTCTGTACAGCCTCTATAGCGTTATCCCCTCTCACAGTCAGTACAGCCTCTATAGCGTTATCCTCTCTCACAGTCAGTACAGCCTCTATAGCGTTATCCCCTCTCACAGTCAGTACAGCCTCTATAGCGTTATCCCCTCTCACAGTCAGTACAGCCTCTATAGCGTTATCCCCTCTCACAGTCAGTACAGCCTCTATAGCGTTATCCCCTCTCACAGTCAGTACAGCCTCTATAGCGTTATCCCCTCTCACAGTCAGTACAGCCTCTATAGCGTTATCCCCTCTCACAGTCAGTACAGCCTCTATAGCGTTATCCCCTCTCACAGTCAGTACAGCCTCTATAGCGTTATCCCCTCACAGTCAGTACAGCCTCTATAGCGTTATCCCTCTCAGTCAGTACAGCCTCTATAGCGTTATCCCCTCTCACAGTCAGTACAGCCTCTATAGCGTTATCCCCTCTCACAGTCAGTACAGCCTCTATAGCTTATCCCCTCTCACAGTCAGTTATCCCTATAGCGTCCCCTCACAGTCAGTACAGCCTCTATAGCGTTATCCCCTCTCACAGTCAGTACAGCCACTATAGCGTTATCCCCTCTCACAGTCAGTACAGCCTCTAAAGCGTTATCAGCGTTATCCCCTCTCACAGTCAGTACAGCCTCTATAGCGTTATCCCCTCTCACAGTCAGTACAGCCTCTATAGCGTTATCCCTCTCACAGTCAGTACAGCCTCTATAGCGTTATCCCCTCTCACAGTCAGTACAGCCTCTATAGCGTTATCCCCTCTCACAGTCAGTACAGCCTCTATAGCGTTATCCCCTCTCACAGTCAGTACAGCCTCTATAGCGTTATCCCCTCTCACAGTCAGTACAGCCTCCATGACTACCTTTCCCACAAGTCCTAGAGGCAAAATGGAAGACGTTGTAGTTCCTACCACATGTACTGTACCTCCTCAAGTAGACGCTTGTTGTCCTCCACTTTCCTCTGGTGCTCCTGGAGGGGAGCTCCTGGAGGGTGAGCTCCTGGATGGGGAGCTCCCGGAGGGGGAGCTTGGCTGGGTCTCCCCTCTCTTTGCTTTGAGTAGCAGGGTTGATGGGAGGGAAAATACATGGCCTGTAAAAGGAGAACGGGGGAACATTAGATGATGCTCCTTTTCTAACACATTCTAAAATATATTACTTTATTTTCAAAGACATTTCCAGAACATTTAAACCTCCAGGTTTTCATAAGCGTTTCTTTCCACTGACAGTAGGTTTTCTAAGTGAGCAAACGGCACGTTGACAAAGGGATTGATGACGCAGCAACAGTCCACCTAAAGTGTAACCGTGAAGTCTCCCATTTACCAATGTCTTCCTCTCTCGTTGCTTCCTTCCCTGCCTGCTGTTAACCAATCAGATGTCTTTACTGTACATTGAGCCTTGCCACTGTAACGTATCCCTGCTCCTGAAAGAGAGGTTGTGGTTCGGTCCTGCATCGCCGTGGAAAATCTGAGTAATCATCATTATTCAGGTCAGTAGCCAAGAGCCCTTCAGTTAAGAGAGGTGAGGCCTGATAGAGGTGTTGGCTTGCCTGGATCTGTATCACAGCAAATACACACACACACACACACACACACACACACACACACACACACACACACACACACACACACACACACACACACACACACACACACACACACACACAGAGAGCACAGAGGGAGAAGTGAGCTCACGTTGAGATTGTCTTCGGGAGCTTATTTTACAGGTTTGACTCAATGTGATCATGATGGAACACTAAGTGTTGGGTTACTGGATGGAAACGACACCAAGACATGAGATCGATAGCACCTTGACGTGGCCCACCCCTGTCTCTCTCTCTCTCACTAGAGCCCACCCTGTCTATCTCTCTCTCTCACTAGAGCCCACCCTGTCTCTCTCTCACTAGAGCCTACCCTGTCTCTCTCTCTCACTAGAGCCCACCCTGTCTCTCTCTCTCACTAGAGCCCACCCTGTCTCTCTCTCTCACTAGAGCCCACCCTGTCTCTCTCTCTCACTAGAGCCCACCCTGTCTCTCTCTCACTAGAGCCCACCCTGTCTATCTCTCTCACTAGAGCCCACCCTGTCTCTCTCTCTCTGTCTCTCTCTCACTAGAGCCCACCCTGTCTCTCTCTCTCACTAGAGCCTACCCTGTCTCTCTCTCTCACTAGAGCCCACCCTGTCTCTCTCTCTCACTAGAGCCCACCCTGTCTCTCTCTCTCACTAGAGCCCACCCTGTCTCTCTCTCTCACTAGAGCCCACCCTGTCTCTCTCTCTCACTAGAGCCACCCTGTCTCTCTCTCTCACTAGAGCCTACCCTGTCTCTCTCTCACTAGAGCCCACCCTGTCTCTCTCTCACACTAGAGCCCACCCTGTCTCTCTCTCTCACTAGAGCCCACCCTGTCTCTCTCTCTCACTAGAGCCCACCCCTGTCTCTCTCTCACTAGAGCCCACCCTGTCTCTCTCTCACTAGAGCCCACCCTGTCTCTCTCTCACTAGAGCCCACCCTGTCTCTCTCTCACTAGAGCCCACCCTGTCTCTCTCTCTCACTAGAGCCCACCCTGTCTCTCTCTCACTAGAGCCCACCCTGTCTCTCTCTCACTAGAGCCCACCCTGTCTCTCTCTCACTAGAGCCCACCCTGTCTCTCTCTCACTAGAGCCCACCCTGTCTCTCACTTGCTAGAGCCCACCCTGTCTCTCACTCACTAGAGCCCACCCTGGTCTTTCTCTCTCACTAGAGCCCACCCTGTGGAGCCCACCCAGAGAGAGCGACAGAGAGAGAGAGCGAGAGAGAGCGAGAAGGAAAAAAAGAGAGCCAGAGAGAGAGCAAAAGAAAGAAAGAGCACGAGAGAGAGGAAAAAGAGAGAGGGAGTGAAAGAGAGAGAGAAGAGAGAGCCAATGAAAGAGAGAGAGAGAAGGAAAAAGAGAGAGGGAGGAAGAGAGAGAAAAGAGAGAGAATGAGAGAGAGAGAGAAAGAGAGAGAGGAGAAAGAGAGAGAGAGAGAGAGAAGAAAAAGAGAGAGAGAATGAGAGAGAGAGAAGAGAAAGAGAGAGAGAGAGAGAGAGAAATGAGAGAGAGAGAGAATGAGAGAGAGAGAATGAGAGAGAGAGAGAATGAAGAGAGACAGAGAGAGAGAGAGAATGAGAGAGAGAATGAGAGAGAGAGAGAGAGAGAGAGAGAGAGAGAGAATGAGAGAGAGAGAGAGAGAGAGAGAGAGAGAGAGAGAGAGAGAGAGAGAGAGAGAGAGAGAGAGAGAGAGAGAGAGAGAGAGAGAGAGAGAGAGAGAGAGAGAGAGAGAGAGAGAGAGAGAGAGAGAGAGAGAGAGAGAGAGAGAGAGAGAGAGAGAGAGAGAGAGAGAGAGAGAGAGAGAGAGAGAGAGAGAGAGAGAGAGAGAATGAGAGAGAGAGGGGAAAAGAAAGAGCGAGAGAGGAGTCACCTGAAACCCTCACCTTTCTGCTGGTGAATGTGAGAGGTAAAGACGTCTTAATGTCCGGTCCACTAGCGCCTGTCAAATAAAAGACAGAAGGGGATTATCCCTAAATAACATCCCAGTTTACTGCAGCTGAACAAGAGCCAGCCACCTAAAGGCAATACTTCATTATTACTTTCACGCTTTCATTGAGTGAGGTGGGGTAGAACTGGGGCGGCAGGGTAGCCTAGTGGTTAGAGCGTTGGACTAGTAACCGGAAGGTTGGAGTTCAAACCCCAGAGCTGACAAGGTACAAATCTGTCATTCTGCCCCTGAACAGGCAGTTAACCCACTGTTCCTAGGCAGTCATTGAAAATAAGAATTTGTTCTTTGCCTGGTTAAATAAAGGTAAAATAAAAAAACTAAATTAGAAAAAACTAGGTGTCTTTACAGTTTGAGCTGAGTGGGACTAACATGGGAGCTGGGGTAGAGCTAGGGTAGCTGAACTTTCATCAGTAGAGGTGAGTGGACTGTCTTTAGGTAGTTTCTGAGCCCTCAGTAGAACTGAACTAGGTAGGTGGACTACATCTGAGCCCTGGGAGGTAGAGGGACTAACATCTGAGCCCTCAGTAGCTAGGTAGAGTGGACTTCTGAGCCTCATGAACTAGAGAGTGTCTTTACAGTTTGCCCTCAGCTGAACTAGTGGGAGGTGGACTACCGTGGGAACTAGGAGAGTGGACTAACATCTTGTTTTAGACTGAACTAGGTCAACATTGCTGTAACTAAATGGACTAACATCTGAGCAGTAGAACTATGCCTGGACTGACATCTGTGTAGACTGAACTAGGTGTGTGTGTAGAACTGTGGTCCCTAAGGAACCCGGTAGAGTGGACTGACTGAGCCCTCAGTCCCTAGGTGCAGCTGAGTCTGAGTTTATTTACCTCAGTAGAACTGAACTAGGTAGAGTGGACTAACATCTGAGCCCTCAGTAGAACTGAACTAGGTAGAGTGGACTAACATCTGAGCCCTCAGTAGAACTGAACTAGGTAGAGTGGACTAACATCTGAGCCCTCAGTAGAACTGAACTAGGTAGAGTGGACTAACATCAGCCCTCAGTAGAACTGAACTAGGTAGAGTGGACTAACATCTGAGCCCTCAGTAGAACTGAACTAGGTAGAGTGGACTAACATCTGAGCCCTCAGTAGAACTGAACTAGTAGAACTGAACTAGGTAGAGTGGACTAACATCTGAGCCCTCAGTAGAACTGAACTAGGTAGAGTGGACTAACATCTGAGCCCTCAGTAGAACTGAACTAGGTAGAGTGGACTAACATCTGAGCCCTCAGTAGAACTGAACTAGAAGAGTGGACTAACATCTGAGCCCTCAGTAGAACTGAACTAGGTAGAGTGGACTAACATCTGAGCCCTCAGTAGAACTGAACTAGGTAGAGTGGACTAACATCTGAGCCCTCAGTAGAACTGAACTAGGTAGAGTGGACTAACATCTGAGCCCTCAGTAGAACTGAACTAGGTAGAGTGGACTAACATCTGAGCCCTCAGTAGAACTGAACTAGGTAGAGTGGACTAACATCTGAGCCCTCAGTAGAACTGAACTAGGTAGAGTGGACTGAACATCTGAGCCCTCAGTAGAACTGAACTAGGTAGAGTGGACTAACATCTGAGCCCTCAGTAGAACTGAACTAGGTAGAGTGGACTAACATCTGAGCCCTCAGTAGAACTGAACTAGGTAGAGTGGACTAACATCTGAGCCCTCAGTAGTACTGAACTAGGTAGAGTGGACTGACATCTGAGCCCTCAGTAGAACTGAACTAGGTAGAGTGGACTAACATCTGAGCCCTCAGTAGAACTGAACTAGGTAGAGTGGACTAACATCTGAGCCCTCAGTAGAACTGAACTAGGTAGAGTGGACTAACATCTGAGCCCTCAGTAGAACTGAACTAGGTAGAGTGGACTAACATCTGAGCCCTCAGTAGAACTGAACTAGGTAGAGTGGACTAACATCTGAGCCCTCAGTAGAACTGAACTAGGTAGAGTGGACTAACATCTGAGCCCTCAGTAGAACTGAACTAGGTAGAGTGGACTAACATCTGAGCCCTCAGTAGAACTGAACTAGGTAGAGAGTGGACTGAACATCTGAGCCCTCAGTAGAACTGAACTAGGTAGAGTGGACTAACATCTGAGCCCTCAGTAGAACTGAACTAGGTAGAGTGGACTAACATCTGAGCCCTCAGTAGAACTGAACTAGGTAGAGTGGACTAACATCTGAGCCCTCAGTAGAACTGAACTAGGTAACTAACATCTGAGCCCTCAGTAGAACTGAACTAGGTAGAGTGGACTAACATCTGAGCCCTCAGTAGAACTGAACTAGGTAGAGTGGACTAACATCTGAGCCCTCAGTAGAACTGAACTAGGTAGAGTGGACTAACATCTGAGCCCTCAGTAGAACTGAACTAGGTAGAGTGGACTAACATCTGAGCCCTCAGTAGAACTGAACTAGGTAGAGTGGACTGACATCTGAGCCCTCAGTAGAACTGAACTAGGTAGAGTGGACTAACATCTGAGCCCTCAGTAGAACTGAACTAGGTAGAGTGGACTAACATCTGAGCCCTCAGTAGAACTGAACTAGGTAGAGTGGACTAACATCTGAGCCCTCAGTAGAACTGAACTAGGTAGAGAGTGGACTCCATCTGAAGTAGAACTGAACTAGGTAGAGTGGACTAACATCTGAGCCCTCAGTAGAACTGAACTTTTAGAACTGAACAAATCATCTGTGGACCTCAGTAGAACTGAACGCTAGAACAACACAAAACTGCTTTTAAAAAACACATCCAACAGCCTGTCACATCTGGTCATTAATGTGTTTGATGTCATCTGCAGAGAACTGAACTAGGTAGATGGACTGATTCACTAGCCCTCAGTTATTACTGGTAGAGGGTACAAACATCTAAGAGACACTGAACTCTTTCCATAACACAGACTGACCAGGTGAAATCTCTGATCCCTCATTGATGTCACTTGTTAAATCCTCTAAATCAGTGTAGATGAAGGAGGTAGACGGGACTAAAGATGAGCCCTCAGGGGAGAACTAGGTTAAAGATGAAGGGAGCCCTCAGAGACACTGAAAGGAAGTGGACTAACATCTGTCAAGATGAAGGGGTAGAGAGGACTAACATCTGAGCCCTTAGATGAACTAGGTAGAGGGACTAAAGATGAGGGGGGAGACTGAAAGATGAAGGGGAGGAGACATCTGGTGAACTAGGTAGAGGACTAACATAAAGATGAACTAGGGGAGTGGACTGACATCTGAGCCCTCAAGATGAAGGGGAGGAGACAGGTTAAAGATGAAGGGGTAGGAGAACATCTAAAGATGAAGGGAGGAGACGGGTTAAAATAGATGAAGGGTTTCATTTGGACATTCATGTTAAAGATGAAGGGGAGGAGACAAAAACGTTGGTTAAAACACCATTAAAACGTTGTGAGAACAACACAAAAACTGGTTAAAGATGAAGGGGAGGAGACATGTTAAAGATGAAGGGGAGAGACTTCATTAAAGATGAAGGGGAGGGTAGACATTAAGAACACCTGTTAAAGATGAAGGGGAAATCTATGATCCCTTATTGATGTCACTTGTTAAAGATGAAGGGGGAGGAGACGGGTTAAAGATGAAGGGGAGGAGACGGGTTAAAGATGAAGGGGAGGAGACGGGTTAAAGATGAAGGGGAGGAGACGGGTTAAAGATGAAGGGGAGGAGACAGGTTAAAGATGAAGGGGAGGAGACGGGTTAAAGATGAAGGGGAGGAGACGGTTAAAGATGAAGGGGAGGAGACGGGTTAAAGAGAAGGGGGGAGGAGACGGGTTAAAGATGAAGGGGAGGAGACGGGTTAAAGATGAAGGGGAGGAGACGGGTTAAAGATGAAGGGGGGAGACGGGTTAAAGATGAAGGGGAGGAGACGGGTTAAAGATGAAGGGGGGAGACGGGTTAAAGATGAAGGGGAGGAGACGGGTTAAAGATGAAGGGGAGGAGACGGGTTAAAGATGAAGGGGAGAGACGGGTTAAAGATGAAGGGGAGGAGACGGGTTAAAGATGAAGGGGAGGAGACGGGTTAAAGATGAAGGGGAGGAGACGGGTTAAAGATGAAGGGGAGGAGACGGGTTAAAGATGAAGGGGAGGAGACGGGTTAAAGATGAAGGGGGTTAGATGAAGGGGACGGGTTAAAGATGAAGGGGAGGAGACATGTTAAAGATGAAGGGGAGGAGACATGTTAAAGATGAAGGGGAGGAGAGAAAGATGAAGGGGAAAGATGAAAGATGAAGGGAGGAGACGGGTTAAAGATGAAGGGGAGGAGACATGTTAAAGATGAAGGGGAGGAGACATGTTAAAGATGAAGGGGGAGACATGTTAAAGATGAAGGGAGGAGACATTAAAGATGAAGGGGGGAGAAGGGGTTGTTAAAGATGAAGGGGAGGAGACATGTTAAAGATGAAGGGGAGGAGACATGTTAAAGATGAAGGGGAGGAGACATGTTAAAGATGAAGGGGAGGAGACATGTTAAAGATGAAGGGGAGGAGACATGTTAAAGATGAAGGGAGGAGACAGGAGACAAAAATGAAGGGGAGGAGACATGACATGTTAAAGATGAAGGGGAGGAGACATGTTAAAGATGAAGGGGAGGAGACATGTTAAAAATGAAGGGGAGGAGACAGGTTAAAAGATGAAGGGGGGAGGAGACATGTTAAAAATGAAGGGGAGGAGACAGGTTAAAAATGAAGGGAGGAGGAGACAGGTTAAAAATGAAGGGGAGGAGACAGGTTAAAAATGAAGGGGAGGAGACAGGTTAAAGATAAAAATGAAGGGGAGGAGACATGTTAAAGATGAAGGGGAGGAGACAGTTAAAGATGAAGGGGAGGAGACAGGTTAAAGATGAAGGGGAGGAGACAGGTTAAAGATGAAGGGGAGGAGACAGGTTAAAAATGAAGGGGAGGAGACAGGTTAAAAATGAAGGGGAGGAGACATGTTAAAGACGAAGGGGAGGAGACATGTTAAAAATGAAGGGGAGGAGACATGTTAAAGATGAAGGGGAGGAGACAGGTTAAAGATGAAGGGGAGGAGACATGTTAAAGGAGGAGTTCTCAGCCTTGAGACCAATGAGACGTGGATTGTGTTTGTGTCAGAGGGTGAACAGCCAAGACAGAATATTGAAGTGTATTTGAACCTGGTAGTATTGAACCTTACTTAACTAGGCAAGTCAGTTAATTAAGAACAAATTATTATTTACAATGACGACCTACACCGGCCAAACGACGCTGGGCCAATTGTGCGCCACCCTATGGGAGTCCAAATCACGGCCGGTTGTGATACAACCTGGATTCGAACCAGGGACTGTAGTGACGCCTCTGCACTGAGATGTAGTGCCTTAGACCGCTGCCCCACTCGGGGCCAAGAAGGTGCCAGGCTCACAGGTTTGCGTTAAGAACTACAACGCTGCTGGGTTTTTCATCCTCAACAGTTGTCTGTGTGTATTAAGAATGGTCCACCACCCAAAGAACATCCAGACAACTTGACACAACTGTGTGAAGCACTGGAGTCAACATGGACCAGCATCCCTGTGGAACACTTTCAACACCTTGTAGAGTCCATGACCTGATGAATTGAGGCTGTTCTGAGGGCAATAGGGTGGTGGAGTGGATTAGTATGAAGGTGTTCTTAATGTTTTGTCCACTCAGTGTAGAGTCCCTTTCTCTTCTGAAATTCTCTCTTCTATAAAAAATAAATAAATCCAAGTAGCCTATGCACACAAATTCGATGAAAATGTCTAAACATAATTTGCAATACATCTTTCATCGATTTGGCATCACGCGAATGTTATTAATACTCAAGTGTTAGCAGGCTGTGTACCCCAACTAACACGTACATACCTATAACATGCATCATGTTCACCCAGTGATTAAACAGGCTATTTGTGCTTTAGTACTTACATTGTAGACAGAGAAGAACACATTAAAAGTAACTGAATCACTACATTCTATAGAGCCTCTGTGTACAAATAAATAATACATTCTACAGAGCCTCTGTGTACAAATAAATAATACATTCTACAGAGCCTCTGTGTACTAATAAATAATACATTCTATAGAGCCTCTGTGTACTAATAAATAATACATTCTATAGAGCCTCTGTGTACTAATAAATAATACATTCTATAGAGCCTCTGTGTACTAATAAATAATACATTCTACAGAGCCTCTGTGTACTAATAAATAATACATTCTATAGAGCCTCTGTGTACTAATAAATAATACATTCTATAGAGCCTCTGTGTACTAATAAATAATACATTCTATAGAGCCTCTGTGTACTAATAAATAATACATTCTATAGAGCCTCTGTGTACTAATAAATAATACATTCTATAGAGCCTCTGTGTACTAATAAATAATACATTCTATAGAGCCTCTGTGTACTAATAAATAATACATTCTATAGAGCCTCTGTGTACTAATAAATAATACATTCTATAGAGCCTCTGTGTACTAATAAATAATACATTCTACAGAGCCTCTGTGTACTAATAAATAATACATTCTATAGAGCCTCTGTGTACTAATAAATAATACATTCTATATGCAGATATTTATAAAATGTTTTCTGTGGCAGTAACTCACCCTACGTCCATCTCTGTTGCAGAGGCTTGTGGGAATGCTGGTGTGTGGTCTGGGCTGTGTGCCTCTGTCTGACCCCACCCCCTGTCCCAGCCTAGTCTACTCTCTCTGCCTCCACCCCTGTCAGCCACAGCCTAGTCTACCCTCTCTGCCTCTCTCTGCCTCCACCCCTGTCAGCCACAGCCTAGTCTACCCTCTCTGCCTCCACCCCTGTCAGCCACAGCCTAGTCTACCCTCTCTGCCTCTCTCTGCTCTGCCTCCACTCTGTCAGCCACAGCCTAGTCTACCCTCTCTGCCTCCACTCTGCCTCCACCCCTGTCAGCTACAGCCTAGTCTACCCTAGTCTGCCTCTCTCTGCCTCCACCCCTGTCAGCTACAGCCTACTCCTCACCGCCTGGCTAACCAGTGTCTTCACTGTTCGTCAACATGCAGCAGAATCTTCTACAGTTTCTCCCATCCTCCAGGTAGAGCAGAAGGACGTGTCTTCTGACTCTTCCAGCCGTCATTCTCCACGCCGTCTACTGCCACCTAATTAGTCTTTCAGAGTGCTGCTTGGGTTACGCTTGAATAAGTCATAAAACACACACAGATGGGTGGTGTGTCAACGTGTTCCTCTGTGTTTCTGGTTGTAAGAACCACGCCATGTCTGTTGACGGATATTTTGTTCTTTAGTTTTAATGAAGGAAGTAGTTGATGACTAAATGAGTGACGGTGTGGTCCTGTGGGGTCCTGTGACGGTCTGGTCCTGTGACGGTGGGGTCCTGTGGGGTCCTGTGACGGTGGGGTCCTGTGACGGTCTGGTCCTGGGGGTCCTGTGACGGTGTGGTCCTGTGACGGTCTGGTCCTGTGGGGTCCTGTGACGGTCTGGTCCTGTGACGGTGGGTCCTGGAGGTGGGGTCCTGTGACGGTGGGTGTGCTGTGACGGTGGGATCCTGTGGGGTCCTGTGACGGTGGGGTCCTGTGACCCTGGTCCTGTGGGGTCCTGTGACGGTGGGGTCCTGTGACGGTCTGGTCCTGTGGGGTCCTGTGACGGTGGGGTGCTGTGACGGTGGGTCCTGTGGGGTCCTGTGACGGTGGGGTCCTGTGACTGTGGGGTCCTGTGACTGTGGGGTCCTGTGACGGTGGGGTCCTGTGGGGTCCTGTGACGGTGGGGTCCTGTGACGGTGGGGTCCTGTGGGGTCCTGTGACGGTGGGGTCCTGTGGGGTCCTGTGACGGTGGGGTCCTGTGGGGTCCTGTGACGGTGTGGTCCTGTGACTGTGGGGTCCTGTGACGGTGGAGTCCTGTGACGGTGGGGTCCTGTGACGGTGGGGTCCTGTGACGGTGGGGTCCTGTGGGGTCCTGTGACGGGTCTGTCCTGTGGGGTCCTGTGACGGTGTGGTCCTGTGACGGTGTGGTCCTGTGACGGTGTGGGTCCTGTGACGGTGGGGTCCTGTGGGGTCCTGTGGGGTCCTGTGACGGTGGGGTCCTGTGACGGTGTGGTGCTGTGGACGGTGGGGTCCTGTGACGGTGGGGTCTGTGGGGGTCCTGTGACGGTGTGGTCCTGTGACGGTGGGGTCCTGTGGGGGTCCTGTGACGGTCCTGTGGACCTGTGGGGTGGGGTCCTGTGGGGGTCCTGTGACGGTGTGGTCCTGTGACGGTGGGGTCCTGTGGGGTCCTGTGACGGTGGGGTCCTGTGACGGTCTGGTCCTGTGGGGTCCTGTGACGGTGTGGTCCTGTGACGGTGGGGTCCTGTGGGGTCCTGTGACGGTGTGGTCCTGTGACGGTGGGGTCCTGTGACGGTCTGGTCCTGTGGGGTCCTGTGACGGTCTGGTCCTGTGGGGTCCTGTGACAGTCTGGTCTTGTGACGGTGTGGTCCTGTGACTGTGGGGTCTTGTGACGGTGGGGTCCTGATACGGTAGGGTCCTGTGACGGTGGGGTCCTGTGACAGTGTGGGGTCCTGTGACGGTGGGGTCCTGTGACGGTGGGGTCCTGTGACGGTCTGGTCCTGTGACGGTGTGGTCCTGTGACGGTGGGGGTCCTGTGGGGTCCTGTGACGGTGTGGTCCTGTGGGGTCCTGTGACGGTGGGGTCCTGTGACGGTGTGGTCCTGTGACGGTGGGGTCCTGTGGGGTCCTGTGACGGTGGGGTCCTGTGACGGTGGGGTCCTGTGACAGTGGGTCCTGTGACGGTGTGGTCCTGTGACGGTGTGGTCCTGTGACGGTGTGGTCCTGTGACTGTGGGGTCCTGTGACGGTCTGGTCCTGTGGGGTCCTGTGACGGTCTGGTCCTGTGGGTGGGGTCCTGTGACGGTGGGGGTCCTGTGACGGTGGGGTCCTGTGACGGTGGGTCCTGTGACGGTGGGGTCCTGTGACGGTGGGGTCCTGTGACGGTGGGGTCCTGTGACGGTGGGGTCCTGTGACGGTGGGGTCCTGTGACGGTGGGGTCCTGTGACGCTGGGGTGCTGTGGGGTCCTGTGACGGTGGGGTCCTGTGACGGTCTGGTCCTGTGACGGTGTGGTCCTGTGGGGTCCTGTGACGGTGTGGTCCTGTGACGGTGTGGTCCTGTGACGGTGGGGTCCTGTGGGGTCCTGTGACGGTGTGGTCCTGTGACGGTGGGTCCTGTGACTGTGGGGTCCTGTGACGGTGGGGTCCTGTGACGGTGGGGTCCTGTGACGGTGGGGTCCTGTGACAGTGGGGTCCTGTGACGGTGGGGTGCTGTGGGGTCCTGTGACGGTGTTGCCCTGTGACGGTGGGGTCCTGTGACGGTGGGGTCCTGTGACGGTGTGGTCCTGTGACGGTGGGGTCCTGTGACGGTGGGGTCCTGTGACTGTGGGGTCCTGTGACGGTGGGGTCCTGTGACGGTGTGGTCCTGTGACGGTGGGGTCCTGTGACGGTCTGGTCCTGTGGGGTCCTGTGACGGTGTGGTCCTGTGACGGTGTGGTCCTGTGACGGTCTGGTCCTGTGGGGTCCTGTGACGGTGTGGTCCTGTGACGGTGTGGTCCTGTGACGGTGTGGTCCTGTGATGGTGGGGTCCTGTGATGGTGTGGTCCTGTGACGGTGTGGTCCTGTGACGGCGGGGTCCTGTGACGGTGGGGTCCTGTCCTGACGGTGGGGGTCCTGTGACGGTGGGGTCCTGTGGGGTCCTGTGACGGTGGGGTCCTGTGATGGTGGGGTCCTGTGACGGTGGGGGCTGTGATGGTGGGGTCCTGTGGGGTCCTGTGGGGTCCTGTGACGGTGGGGTCCTGTGACGGTGTGGTCCTGTGACGTCCTGTGGGGTCCTGTGACGGTGGGGTCCTGTGACGGTGGGGTGCTGTGACGGTGGGGTGCTGTGGGGTCCTGTGACGGTGGGGTAAGGTGACGGTCTGGTCCTGTGGGGTCCTGTGACGATGTGGTCCTGTGGGGTCCTGTGACGGTGTGGTCCTGTGACGGTGGGGTCCTGTGGGGTCCTGTGACGGTGGGGTCCTGTGACGGTGTGGTCCTGTGGGGTCCTGTGACGGTGTGGTTCTGTGGCGGTGTGGTCCTGTGACGGTGTGGTCCTGTGATGGTGGGGTCCTGTGACGGTGTGGTCCTGTGACGGTGGGGTCCTGTGACGGTCTGGTCCTGTGGGGTCCTGTGACGGTGTGGTCCTGTGACGGTGTGGTCCTGTGACTGTGGGGTCCTGTGACGGTGGGGTCCTGATACGGTGGGTCCTGTGACGGTGGGGTCCTGTGACAGTGTGGTCCTGTGGGGTCCTGTGACGGTGTGGTCCTGTGACGGTGGGGTCCTGTGACGGTCTGATCCTGTGGGGTCCTGTGACGGTGGGGTCCTGTGGGGTCCTGTGACGGTGGGTCCTGTGATGGTGGGGTCCTGTGACGGTGTGGTCCTGTGACGGTGGGGTCCTGTGATGGTGGGGTCCTGTGATGGTGGGGTGCTGTGACGGTGGGGTCCTGTGACGGTGGGGTCCTGTGATGGTCTGGTCCTGTGATGGTGTGGTCCTGTGATGGTGTGGTCCTGTGACGGTGGGGTCCTGTGACGGTGGGGTCCTGTGGGGTCCTGTGGGGTCCTGTGACAGTGGGGTCCTGTGACGGTGGGGTCCTGTGACGGTGGGGTCCTGTGACGGTGGGGTCCTGTGGGGTCCTGTGACGGTGGGGTCCTGTGACGCTGTGGTCCTGTGGGGGTCCTGTGGGGTCCTGTGACGGTGGGGTCCTGTGACGGTGGGGTGCTGTGATGGTGGGGTGCTGTGACGGTGGGGTCCTGTGGGGTCCTGTGACGGTGGGGTCCTGTGGGGTCCTGTGGGGTCCTGTGGCGGTGGGGTCCTGTGGGGTCCTGTGACGGTGTGGTCCTGTGATGGTGGGGTCCTGTGACGGTGTGGTCCTGTGGGGTCCTGTGACGGTGTGGTCCTGTGACGGTGGGGTCCTGTGACGGTGGGGTCCTGTGGGGTCCTGTGACGGTCTGGTCCTGTGGGGTCCTGTGACGGTCTGGTCCTGTGACGGTGGGTCCTGTGACTGGTGGGGTCCTGTGACGGTGGGGTCCTGATACTGTGGGGTCCTGTGACGGTGGGGTCCTGATACGGTAGGGTCCTGTGACGGTGGGGTCCTGTGACGGTGTGGTCCTGTGGGGTCCTGTGACGTTGTGGTCCTGTGACGGTGGGGTCCTGTGACGGTCTGGTCCTGTGGGGTCCTGTGACGGTGTGGTCCTGTGGGGTCCTGTGACGGTGTGGTCCTGTGATGGTGGGGTCCTGTGACGGTGTGGTCCTGTGACGGTGAGGTCCTGTGACGGTGGGGTCGTGTGATGGTGGGGTGCTGTGACGGTGGGGTCCTGTGACGGTGGGGTGCTGTGATGGTGGGGTCCTGTGATGGTCTGGTCCTGTGATGGTGTGGTCCTGTGACGGTGGGGTCCTGTGACGGTGGGGTCCTGTGGGGTCCTGTGACGGTGGGGTCCTGTGGGGTCCTGTGACGGTGGGGTCCTGTGACGGTGGGGTCCTGTGACGGTGGGGTCCTGTGGGGTCCTGTGGGGTCCTGTGACGGTGGGGTCCTGTGACGCTGTGGTCCTGTGACGCTGTGGTCCTGTGGGGTCCTGTGGGGTCCTGTGACGGTGGGGTCCTGTGACGGTGGGGTGCTGTGATGGTGGGGTGCTGTGACGGTGTGGTCCTGTGGGGTCCTGTGACGGTGGGGTCCTGTGGGGTCCTGTGGGGTCCTGTGACGGTGGGGTCCTGTGGGGTCCTGTGGGGTCCTGTGACGGTGGGGTCCTGTGGGGTCCTGTGACGGTGGGGTCCTGTGACGGTGGGGTCCTGTGACGGTGTGGTCCTGTGGGGTCCTGTTACGGTGTGGTCCTGTGACGGTGGGGTCCTGTGACGGTCTGGTCCTGTGGGGTCCTGTGACGGTCTGGTCCTGTGGGGTCCTGTGACGGTCTGGTCCTGTGGGGTCCTCTGACGGTGTGGTCCTGTGGGGTCCTGTGACGGTCTGGTCCTGTGGGGTCCTCTGACTGTGGGGTCCTGTGACGGTGTGGTCCTGTGACGGTGGGGTCCTGTGATGGTGTGGTCCTGTGACGGTTGGATCCTGTGACGGTGGGGTCCTGTGGGGTCCTGTGACGGTGTGGTCCTGTGACGGTGGGGTCCTGTGATGGTCTGGTCCTGTGGGGTCCTGTGACCGTGGGTCCTGTGATGGTGTGTCCTGTGACGGTGGGGTCCTGTGACGGTGTGGTCCTGTGACGGTGGGGTCCTGTGACGGTGGGGTCGTGTGACGGTGGGGTCCTGTGACGGTGGGGTCCTGTGACGGTGGGGTGCTGTGACGGTGGGGTCCTGTGACGGTGGGGTCCTGTGACGGTGGGGGTGCTGTGATGGTGGGGTCCTGTGATGGTCTGGTCCTGTGATGGTGTGGTCCTGTGACGGTGGGGTCCTGTGACGGTGGGGTCCTGTGACGGTGTGGTCCTGTGGGGTCCTGTGGGGTCCTGTGACGGTGGGGTTCTGTGGGGGTCCTGTGACGGTGGGGTCCTGTGGGGTCCTGTGACGGTGGGGTCCTGTGGGGTCCTGTGACGGTGTGGTCCTGTGACGGTGGGGTCCTGTGACGGTGTGGTCCTGTGGGGTCCTGTGACGGTGTGGTCCTGTGACGGTGGGGTCCTGTGACGGTGTGGTCCTGTGGGGTCCTGTTACGGTGTGGTCCTGTGACGGTGGGGTGCTGTGACGGTGGGGTCCTGTGGGGTCCTGTGGGGTCCTGTGACGGTGGGGTCCTGTGACGGTGTGGTCCTGTGACGGTGGGGTCCTGTGGGGTCCTGTGACGGTGGGGTCCTGTGGGGTGCTGTGACGGTGGGGTGCTGTGGACGGTGTGGTCCTGTGACGGTGGGGTCGTGTGACGGTGGGGTCGTGTGACGGTGGGGTCCTGTGACGGTGTGGTCCTGTGACGGTGGGGTGCTGTGACGGTGGGGTCCTGTGACGGTGGGGTCCTGTGACGGTGGGGTGCTGTGATGGTGGGGTCCTGTGATGGTCTGGTCCTGTGATGGTGTGGTCCTGTGACGGTGGGGTCCTGTGACGGTGGGGTCCTGTGACGGTGGGGTGCTGTGACGGTGGGGTCCTGTGGGGTCCTGTGACGGTGGGGTCCTGTGACGGTGGGGTGCTGTGACGGTGGGGTCCTGTGGGGTCCTGTGGGGTCCTGTGACGGTGGGGTCCTGTGACGGTGTGGTCCTGTGACGGTGGGGTCCTGTGGGGTCCTGTGACGGTGGGGTCCTGTGGGGTGCTGTGACGGTGGGGTGCTGTGACGGTGGGGTGCTGTGACGGTGGGGTGCTGTGACGGTGGGGTCCTGTGACGGTGGGGTCCTGTGACGCTGTGGTCCTGTGACGCTGTGGTCCTGTGGGGTCCTGTGGGGTCCTGTGACGGTGGGGTCCTGTGACGGTGGGGTGCTGTGATGGTGGGGTGCTGTGACGGTGTGGTCCTGTGGGTCCTGTGACGGTGGGGTCCTGTGGGTCCTGTGGGGTCCTGTGACGGTGGGGTCCTGTGGGGTCCTGTGGGGTCCTGTGACGGTGGGGTCCTGTGGGGTCCTGTGACGGTGTGGTCCTGTGACGGTGGGGTCCTGTGACGGTGTGGTCCTGTGGGGTCCTGTTACGGTGTGGTCCTGTGACGGTGGGGTCCTGTGACGGTCTGGTCCTGTGGGGTCCTGTGACGGTCTGGTCCTGTGGGGTCCTGTGACGGTCTGGTCCTGTGGGGTCCTGTGACGGTGTGGTCCTGTGGGGTCCTGTGACGGTCTGGTCCTGTGGGGTCCTCTGACTGTGGGGTCCTGTGACGGTGTGGTCCTGTGACGGTGGGGTCCTGTGATGGTGTGGTCCTGTGACGGTGGGGTCCTGTGACGGTGGGGTCCTGTGACGGTGTGGTCCTGTGACGGTGGGGTCGTGTGACGGTGGGGTCGTGTGATGGTCTGGTCCTGTGGGGTCCTGTGACCGTGTGGTCCTGTGATGGTGTGGTCCTGTGACGGTGGGGTCCTGTGATGGTGGGGTCCTGTGACAGTGTGGTCCTGTGACGGTGGGGGTCGTGTGACGGTGGGGTCGTGTGACGGTGGGGTCCTGTGACGGTGTGGTCCTGTGACGGTGGGGTCCTGTGACGGTGGGGTCCTGTGACGGTGGGGTCCTGTGACGGTGGGGTGCTGTGATGGTGGGGTCCTGTGGGGTCCTGGTCTGGTCCTGTGACGGTGTGGTCCTGTGACGGTGGGGTCCTGTGACGGTGGGGTCCTGTGACGGTGTGGTCCTGTGGGGTCCTGTGGGGTCCTGTGACGGTGGGGTTCTGTGGGGTCCTGTGACGGTGGGGTCCTGTGGGGACCTGTGACGGTGGGGTCCTGTGGGGTCCTGTGACGGTGTGGTCCTGTGACGGTGGGGTCCTGTGACGGTGTGGTCCTGTGGGGTCCTGTGACGGTGTGGTCCTGTGACGGTGGGGTCCTGTGACGGTGTGGTCCTGTGGGGTCCTGTTACGGTGTGGTCCTGTGACGGTGGGGTGCTGTGACGGTGGGGTCCTGTGGGGTCCTGTGGGGTCCTGTGACGGTGGGGTCCTGTGACGGTGTGGTCCTGTGACGGTGGGGTCCTGTGGGGTCCTGTGACGGTGGGGTCCTGTGGGGTGCTGTGACGGTGGGGTGCTGTGACGGTGGGGTGCTGTGACGGTGGGGTCCTGTGACGGTGGGGTCCTGTGATGGTGGGGTGCCTGTGACGGTGGGGTGCTGTGATGGTGGGGTCCTGTGACGGTGTGGTCCTGTGACGGTGGGGTGCCTGTGACGGTGGGGTCCTGTGACGGTGGGGTCCTGTGACGGTGGGGTGCTGTGATGGTGGGGTCCTGTGATGGTCTGGTCCTGTGATGGTGTGGTCCTGTGACGGTGGGGTCCTGTGACGGTGGGGTCCTGTGACGGTGGGGTCCTGTGACGGTGGGGTGCTGTGACGGTGGGGTCCTGTGGGGTCCTGTGGGGTCCTGTGACGGTGGGGTCCTGTGACGGTGGGGTCCTGTGACGGTGGGGTCCTGTGGGGTCCTGTGGGGTCCTGTGACGGTGGGGTCCTGTGACGGTGTGGTCCTGTGACAGTGGGGTCCTGTGGGGGTCCTGTGACGGTGGGGTCCTGTGGGGTCCTGTGACGGTGGGGTCCTGTGACGGTGGGGTCCTGTGACGGTGGGGTGCTGTGACGGTGGGGTCCTGTGACGGTGGGGTCCTGTGACGGTGGGGTCCTGTGATGGTGGGGTCCTGTGATGGTCTGGTCCTGTGACGGTGGGGTCCTGTGACGGTGGGGTCCTGTGACGGTGGGGTCCTGTGATGGTGGGGTCCTGTGGGGTCCTGTGACGGTGGGGTCCTGTGACGGTGTGGTCCTGTGACGGTGGGGTCCTGTGGGGTCCTGTGACGGTGGGGTCCTGTGACGGTGGGGTGCTGTGACGGTGGGGTCCTGTGGGGTCCTGTGACGGTGGGGTCCTGTGACGGTCTGGTCCTGTGGGGTTCTGTGACGGTGGGGTCCTGTGACGGTGGGGTGCTGTGACGGTGGGGTCCTGTGGGGTCCTGTGACGGTGGGGTCCTGTGACGGTGGGGTCCTGTGACGGTGTGGTCCTGTGACGGTGGGGTCCTGTGGGGTCCTGTGACGGTGGGGTCCTGTGTGGTCCTGTGACGGTGTGGTCCTGTGACGGTGGGGTCCTGTGGGTCCTGTGACGGTGTGGTCCTGTGACGGTGGGGTCCTGTGGGGTCCTGTGACGGTGGGGTCCTGTGACGGTCCTGTGACGGTGGGGTCCTGTGACGGTGGGGTCCTGTGGGGTCCTGTGACGGTCTGGTCCTGTGGGGTCCTGTGACGGTGGGGTGCTGTGACGGTGGGGTCCTGTGGGGTCCTGTGACGGTGGGGTCCTGTGGGGTCCTGTGACGGTGTGGTCCTGTGACGGTGTGGTCCTGTGGGGTCCTGTGGGGTCCTGTGACGGTGTGGTCCTGTGGCGGTGTGGTCCTGTGGGGTCCTGTGGGGTCCTGTGACGGTGGGGTCCTGTGACGGTAGGGTGCTGTGAAAGTGTGGTCCTGTGGGGTCCTGTGACGGTGTGGTCCTGTGGGGTCCTGTGATGGTGGGGTCCTGTGACGGTGGGGTCCTGTGACGGTGTGGTCCTGTGGGTCCTGTGACGGTGGGGTCCTGTGACGGTGTGGTCCTGTGACGGTGGGGTCCTGTGACGGTCTGGTCCTGTGACGGTGGGGTCCTGTGACGGTGGGATCCTGTGGGGTCCTGTGACGGTGGGGTCCTGTGACGGTGGGGTCCTGTGATGGTGGGGTCCTGTGTGGTCCTGTGACGGTGGGGTCCTGTGGGGTCCTGTGGGGTCCTGTGACGGTGGGGTCCTGTGACGGTGGAGTCCTGTGACGGTGGGGTCCTGTGACGGTGGGGTCCTGTGCTTGATCAGGATAATATTTGGAGCATCATTCTCCGTAACACACAGCTAATTCATGCAGACCTACAGCGTCCACTTATCGTTTGTTCTAACATCTCTAATACACTCCAACCAACTTTTCTCCCTCATTCCCCCATTTATCCCTCAACCCCCATATCCCTCCCTCTACACCTCTCTCTCTCTCTCTCTCTCCATCCATCACCCCCATTTCTCCCTCCATTCATCCCCATCTCTCACTCCACCCCCCCATCCCTCCATCCCCCATCTCTCCCTCTATCCCTCCATCCATCTCCCACTCCATCCCCCATTTCTTCCTCCATCCCACTTCTCTCCCTCATCCCCCATTTCCCATCTCTCCCTCCATACCCCATCTATCTCTCCCCTCCATCCATACCCACTCTCTCTCCCTCTATCCCTCCCTCCACCCCCCATCTCCCCATCCCCCCATCTATCCCTCCATCCTTCCCTCCCCCATTTCTTTCTCCATCTCCCATCTATTCCCCCATCCCTCCCTCCATCCCCCATCTCTCCTTCTATCCTTCCCATCTCTCCATCTATCCCTCCACCCCCCGTCCTCCATCCCTCCCTCCATCCCCCACTCCATTCCCCATCTATTCCCCCACCCCCCATCTCCCTCCACCCCCCGTCCTCCATCCATCCCCCACTCCATTCCCCACTTCTCCCTCCATCCCCCATCTCTCCCTCATCTCTCTCCCCATCCCCCACTTCTCCCTCCATCCCTCATTTCTTCCTCCATCTCACTTCTCGTCCTCCATCTATCTCTCCCTCCCTCCATCTCCCCATTCTATCCCTCCAACCCCCTCTGTCCCTCATCCATCCCTCCATCTCCCATTTCTTCCTCCATCCCACTTCTCTCCCTCTATCCCTCCATCTCCCCATTCTATCCCTCCAACCCCCCTCTGTCCCTCATCCATCCCTCCATCTCCCATAGAATAAAGGAGAGGAGACATCTCTATTGGTTAGAATAGAGGAGAGGAGACATCTCTATTGGTTAGAATAAAGGAGAGGAGACATCTCTATTGGTTAGAATAAAGGAGAGGAGACATCTCTATTGGTTAGAATAAAGGAGAGGAGACAGGGAGACATTGGTTAGAATAGAGGAGAGGAGACATCTCTATTGGTTAGAATAAAGGAGAGGAGACATCTCTATTGGTTAGAATAGAGGAGAGGAGACATCTCTATTGGTTAGAATAAAGGAGAGGAGACATCTCTATGAGTTAGAATAAAGGAGAGGAGACATCTCTATTGGTTAGAATAGAGGAGAGGAGACAGGGAGACATTGGTTAGAATAGAGGAGAGGAGACATCTCTATGGGTTAGAATAGAGGAGAGGAGACATCTCTATTGGTTAGAATAAAGGAGAAGAGACAGGGAGACATTGGTTAGAATAGAGGAGACATCTCTATTGGTTAGAATAAAGGAGAGGAGACAGGGAGACATTGGTTAGAATAGAGGAGAGGAGACATCTCTATTGGTTAGAATAGAGGAGAGGAGACATCTCTATTGGTTAGAATAAAGGAGAGGAGACATCTCTATGGGTTAGAATAAAGGAGAGGAGACATCTCTATGGGTTAGAATAAAGGAGAGGAGACATCTCTATTGGTTAGAACAGAGGAGAGGAGACAGGGAGACATTGGTTAGAATAGAGGAGAGGAGACAGGGAGACATTGGTTAGAATAGAGGAGAGGAGACATCTCTATGGGTTAGAATAGAGGAGAGGAGACATCTCTATGGGTTAGAATAGAGGAGAGGAGACATCTCTATTGGTTAGAATAAAGGAGAAGAGACAGGGAGACATTGGTTAGAATAGAGGAGACATCTCTATTGGTTAGAATAAAGGAGAGGAGACAGGGAGACATTGGTTAGAATAGAGGAGAGGAGACATCTCTATTGGTTAGAATAGAGGAGAGGAGACATCTCTATGGGTTAGAATAAAGGAGAGGAGACATCTCTATGGGTTAGAATAAAGGAGAGGAGACATCTCTATTGGTTAGAATAGAGGAGAGGAGACAGGGAGACATTGGTTAGAATAGATGAGAGGAGACATCTCTTTTCATGGGTTAGAATAAAGGAGACTCATCCTGGAGACATCTCTATTGGTTAGAATAGAGGAGAGGAGACATCTCTATTGGTTAGAACAGAGGAGATCAGAATCAGGACATTGGTCATAGAAAAGGAGAAGACAGGGAGACATTGGTTAGAATAGAAGAGAGGAGACATCCGTGTCATGGGTTAGAATAAAGGAACTGAGTGAGACATCTCTATGGGTTAGAATAAAGGAGAGGAGACATCTCTATGGGTTAGAATAAAGGAGATAGAGAACATTGTCTATTACATTGAACAGAGTGAGGAGACAGTGGAGACATTGGTTAGAATCCTCAAAGATGGTTTAAAAGTTGTGTTGTGGTGGTGTGTGTTGTAGGCAACTGACGTCATTCTAAATTTGCGTCTGAATGATAAAGTTGATCCTGGATGGAAGTAGCTGCTTCAGAACAGAGAATTCAGTACTTTATTTTACAGTTTCCAATGGTATTTACCTGGTAATTACTAGGAAATGATGCAGTAACACAGAATTCAACACAATTACTTTCTGAAATAAATGTAATTAGCTACCTACATAGTCAAGTTTGAGATATAAGTACTATTTTACTTTGTGACTCATCCTGTCCTCCTGTGTTCCAACAGTGTGACATGATCAATGTATAGTTTAATGAACAATCAATAAATAACCTGTTATTCTGCATTTACATTCCACTGAAAACAAAATGATCCCGTTCAGGTCTGTTCCAACTCAATCTCTTTTCACATAGTGCAAGAACTGTCACAAGGCAAAGTGAATCATTACGACTCTTATCTACTGTAAT
The DNA here is from genome assembly GCF_023373465.1 of Oncorhynchus keta. Taxonomy (NCBI): domain Eukaryota; kingdom Metazoa; phylum Chordata; class Actinopteri; order Salmoniformes; family Salmonidae; genus Oncorhynchus; species Oncorhynchus keta. The sequence goes on along the minus strand of NW_026286527.1, from coordinate 51,770 downwards.
TCTGTCTCAATAAATATTATCTCATTACAGTCCTTGTAAAAGAGATTATATACAACGATCTCATCACCAATCAGGACATTTCATAGAAAAACAATACAAAGTGGATGAATTATTACGGTTGCCAGACATCACGAAGAGAAGCATCGACACCCGTGTCATTGGACACTGGCTGGCCTGCCAGAGGAACTGTAGTGTGAGGTCTTCTTCCTCACTCACACCTCCGGTAGAAGTTGAAGTGGTAGTCTGTGAACAGCGCCCCCACGAAGCCACGGTCGGTATTGCAGTCTGCCTGGCCCTGGATGGAGATAGACCAACATTGTCTATTACATTGACAAGTGACGGCTCTAACAGTGGAGATACTGTACAAGTCCTCAAAGATGGAAGGCAAGCGTGAGGAGGCGAGATCAGGTGGAACCATTCTAGCCAATGACAGGGTAGATAGGCCTTAGAGATAGAGTTCTCATCTTTGTATCTGTGCCATTTTAGCTTCTGCGCCAGCATGGGCAGCATCTCCATTTTAATGTAGTCAATTTTCTTCTTCTTCACTATTGTTCAGTTTCCAATACCAGTGTGAGACGAGAGCATTACGGGGAGACGATGAGACGAGAGCATTACGATGAGACGAGAGCATTACGGGAGACGAGAGCATTACGGGGAGACGAGAGCATTACGGGGAGACGAGAGCATTACGGGGAGACGAGAGCATTACGGGGAGACGAGAGCATTACGGGGAGACGAGAGCATTACGGGGAGACGAGAGCATTACGGGGAGACGAGATGGGGAGACGAGAGCATTACGGGGAGACGAGAGCATTACGGGGAGACGAGAGCATTACGGGGAGACGAGAGCATTACGGGGAGACGAGAGCATTACGGGGAGACGAGAGCATTACGGGGAGACGAGAGCATTACGGGAGACGAGAGCATTACGGGAGACGAGAGCATTACGGTGAGACGAGAGCATTACGGGGAGACGAGAGCATTACGGGAGACGAGAGCATTACGGGGAGACGAGAGCATTACGGGGAGACGAGAGCATTACGGGGAGACGAGAGCATTACGGGGAGACGAGAGCATTACGGGGAGACGAGAGCATTACGGGGAGACGAGAGCATTACGATGAGACGAGAGCATTACGGGGAGACGAGAGCATTACGGGGAGACGAGAGCATTACGGGGAGACGAGAGCATTACGGGGAGACGAGAGCATTACGGGGAGACGAGAGCATTACGGGGAGACGAGAGCATTACGGGGAGACGAGAGCATTACGGGAGACGAGAGCATTACGGGAGACGAGAGCATTACGGGGAGACGAGAGCATTACGGGAGACGAGAGCATTACGGGGAGACGAGAGCATTACGGGGAGACGAGAGACGATTACAGGGAGACGAGAGCATTACGGGAGACGAGAGCATTACGGGGAGACGAGAGCATTACGGGAGACGAGAGCATTACGGGGAGACGAGAGCATTACGGGGAGACGAGAGCATTACGGGGAGACGAGAGCATTACGGGGAGACGAGAGCATTACGGGAGACGAGAGCATTTACGGGAGACGAGAGCATTACGGGAGACGAGAGCATTACGGGAGACGGAGCATTACGGGGAGACGAGAGCATTACGGGAGACGAGAGCATTACGGGGAGACGAGAGCATTACGATGAGACGAGAGCATTACGGGAGACGAGAGCATTACGGGAGACGAGAGGGAGACGAGAGCATTACGGGGAGACGAGATCATTACAGGGAGACGAGAGCATTACGGGGAGACGAGAGCATTACGATGAGACGAGATCATTACAGGGAGACGAGAGCATTACGGGGAGACGAGAGCATTACGGTGGGTTGAGTAAAGGGAGGGTGTGGTTATCATACTAATGTTATCATACTAATGTTTAACAACTCTATTAGATTGTGGTTATAAGATCGGGTCGTTTTCCCCCCACAACAAACAACACGTAGTAGTTGTGAGGCTACTGGGACAGTGTCGTTTGACATTGATATTTTAGGAAAGGACACATTGGAGAAATCTTTTAGTTCTTACAGCCACTGCTGAGCGGAAGTGGTAGGAGCTCCTGTAGAATCGAGACACTGGCAGAGGCCATTCATGGACGTAGCCCTGGAGAGAACAAAAGAGAAACACTTTCAAGCTTTATACTCTCTTACTTTCTTTGTTCACTTTTATCACACAAAGAGCAGAGAGTTTGCAATTATCAAACAGAGAGCAACCACAGTATAGTGTTGTCTGTGGATGCCATACCTGTGTATTTATGAAATTGTATTCTTCGTTGGTTTGATCGTGGTCCATCAAGGCAGAGCATTTAAACATCTCATCATTATGACACAGGTGGACAACCAGCAGCTCTGTAGTACTGCGTCAGAGGAGAGGAGACACCTAGTGGTCATTTACGGTACTTTCAACAAACCCACAGTGCAAGTACCAAGTGCTCTGTGACCATTTGTAATTAGTGTGAACAACAATGAGAGAATGTGCCTTATGCAACTCTGTCTTAGTAGAGGCCTTCATCTCCTCATACAGAACAGGAAGTCCTGCCACACTGGGGTCCAATGTCTGATTCAGACAAAGCCTCAAGTCTCGATTCAATCCGTAGCGCTGAAGGTCTGCGGTAGTATGGTGTGATTGACATTTAAAGGTAATTTCCCATTGAGACGACATACGCAGCAACTACGTGACTGCAGTCTCCGCAAATGCCCAGAAACATTGCCTTTAAATTCTAAATCGCAACCCTACTGCACTAAGGATTAAATGGAGCCCTTAGACTCACAAGCTCCCGCTAGTTCCCCCCCCGTGCATGGACTCTGCTAGTTCCCCCCCCCGTGCATGGACTCTGCTAGTTCCCCCCCGTGCATGGACTCTGCTAGTTCCCCCCGTGCATGGACTCTGCTAGTTCCCCCCCGTGCATGGACTCTGCTAGTTCCCCCCGTGCATGGACTCTGCTAGTTCCCCCGTGCATGGACTCTGCTAGTTCCCCCTGTGCATGGACTCTGCTAGTCCCCCCCCGTGCATGGACTCTGCTAGTTCCCCCGTGCATGGACTCTGAATGTCTGGGAGGATCCAGACCATCATCAGCCCCGGAGGTAAAACAACCTCTTAGAAACTATCCCCTGCTCCTTCCAGAGTCCACAGTCAATGCCAACCTGTCACCACCACAGTGGGAAGACAAGACCTATTGCATTATTCAAGTGGAAAACAAAGTGGAGACAAGAGGAAGCATGTCTCATGTCCTGGTCACTCACTTCATCTGGACAGTGACACGCATGTTGGTGGGGACGAACTTGCTGATAGGGATTTGGAAGGAGTAGTTTCCTGACCTGAATGGAAACAGATCAACATAGAGATGAAGTATACCATCGGTTTGGCAGTCTGAATCTACATCTATTAAATGAGTTCAAACGGACTGAATTACGTACCCGCAGCTTCCCCTCTCACAGTACCGAGAGTCAATGATCTGTTCGTTTTCTTTGATGAAAAAGACTTTATTGTTGTGTTTGTCCCTGAAAATAGAACAACAATCTGATGTCCAACTCTAAAGTATTGTGAAATAAAGTCAGAAAATAACACATTTGGATTAAGCATTAAAACGTGTGTTCAAACGTATGTGATAGAATTTGACTTACAATCTCCGGCACCTTTGATTTCTTCATTGAATTTGTCTTTCCCTTTATCTGAGAAGGCAGAATTGGAACCAAGAGAAGAAGTGAGATTACTGCCTGTCACAAGCAGCACAATGCCAACACTTTATAGAGCATCAGAATTATGTCTATGTGGTCCTTCTGTGGCACAGTTGGTAGAGCATGGCGCTTGTAACGCCAGGGTAGTGGGTTCGATTCCCGGGACCACCCATACGTAGAATGTATGCACACATGCACACATGCACACATGACTGTAAGTCGCTTTGGATAAAAGCGTCTTCTAAATGGCATATATTATATGTCTCATTCAAGGTCAGCAACATGTAGGTTTTACGTCAAGATAAGCTAGCATGAAGAAAGAAATACAGTGGAGAATGCTGTTGGTAAATGAAGACAGGAGTAGCCAGCTCACCTGCTAGAGAGGGCCAGGTAGTGGGAGATACAGGAGTAGACAGCTCACCTGCTAGAGAGGGCCAGGTAGTGGGAGATACAGGGAGTAGACAGCTCACCTGCTAGAGAGGGCCAGGTAGTGGGAGATACAGGGAGTAGCCAGCTCACCTGCTAGAGAGGGCCAGTTAGTGGGAGATACAGGGAGTAGACAGCTCACCTGCTAGAGAGGGCCCGGTAGTGGGAGATACAGGGAGTAGACAGCTCACCTGCTAGAGAGGGCCAGGTAGTGGGAGATACAGGGAGTAGACAGCTCACCTGCTAGAGAGGGCCAGGTAGTGGGAGATACAGGGAGTAGACAGCTCACCTGCTAGAGAGGGCCAGGTAGTGGGAGATACAGGGAGTAGACAGCTCACCTGCTAGAGAGGGCCAGGTAGTGGGAGATACAGGGAGTAGACAGCTCACCTGCTACAGAGGGCCCGGTAGTGGGAGATACAGGGAGTAGACAGCTCACCTGCTAGAGAGGGCCAGGTAGTGGGAGATACAGGGAGTAGACAGCTCACCTGCTAGAGAGGGCCAGGTAGTGGGAGATACAGGGATAAGACAGCTCACCTGCTAGAGAAGGCCTGGTAGTGGGAGATACAGGGAGTAGACAGCTCACCTGCTAGAGAGGGCCCGGTAGTGGGAGATACAGGGAGTAGCCAGCTCACCTGCTAGAGAGGACCAGGTAGTGGGAGATACAGGGAGTAGACAGCTCACCTGCTAGAGAGGGCCAGGTAGTGGGAGATACAGGGAGTAGACAGCTCACCTAATAGAGAAGGCCAGGTAGTGGGAGATACAGGTAGTAGACAGCTCACCTGCTAGAGAGGGCCCGGTAGTGGGAGATACAGGGAGTAGACAGCTCACCTGCTAGAGAGGGCCTGGTAGTGGGAGATACAGGGAGTAGCCAGCTCACCTGCTAGAGAGGGCCAGGTAGTGGGAGATACAGGGAGTAGACAGCTCACCTGCTAGAGAGGGCCAGGTAGTGGGAGATACAGGGAGTAGACAGCTCACCTGCTAGAGAGGGCCTGGTAGTGGGAGATACAGTGGAGGAGAGGAGCTCACCTGAGAGATGGTGCTGGTATTATCCATGGAGGCTGTAGTGGGACAGCAGAACACTTCTTCACAGTAGATCAGGCTACAGAAGTCCACATCAGGGGTCCACGGGACAGGGGGTTGTTGGGTTTACTAATAAATAAACAAACAAACAAACGTCAATTTCCACATAAAGGACTACTCATGACAGACAGCAATACTTTTACCACCTCTTTGTACAATAGAATTGAATGAGACACCACAACGTTACTACGGTGAGACACCACAACGTTACTACGATGAGACACCACAACGTTACTACGATGAGACACACAACGTTACTACGATGAGACACCACAACGTTACTACGATGAGACACCACAACGTTACTACGATGAGACATCACAACGTTACCACGATGAGACATCACAACGTTACCACGATGAGACACCACAACGTTACTACGATGAGACATCACAACGTTACCACGATGAGACATCACAACGTTACCACGATGAGACACCACAACGTTACTACAATGAGACACCACAACGTTACTACAGATGAGACATCACAACGTTACCACGATGAGACATCACAACGTTACCACGGTGAGACACCACAACGTTACTACAATGAGACACCACAACGTTACTACGATGAGACACCACAACGTTACCACGATGAGACACCACAACGTTACTACGATGAGACATCACAACGTTACCACGATGAGACATCACAACGTTACTACGATGAGACACCACAACGTTACCGTGATGGGACACCACAACGTTACTAAATGAGACACCACAACGTTACTACGATGAGACACCACACCGTTACTACGATGAGACACCACACCGTTACCACGATGAGACATCACAACGTTACCACGATGAGACATCACAACGTTACTACGGTGAGACACCACAACGTTACTACGATGAGACACCACAACGTTGTACGATGAGACACCACAACGTTACTACGATGAGACATCACAACGTTACTACGATGAGACATCACAACGTTACCACGATGAGACATCACAACGTTACCACGATGAGACATCACAACGTTACTACAATGAGACATCACAACGTTACTACGATGAGACATCACAACGTTACCACGATGAGACACCACAACGTTACTACAAGACACCACAACGTGAGAGACATCACAACGTTACCACGATGAGACATCACAACGTTACCACGATGAGACATCACAACGTTACCACGATGAGACACCACAACGTTACTGTGATGAGACACCACAACGTTACTAGACACCACAACGATGAGAGACACCACAACGTTACTACGATGAGACACCACAACGTTACTACGATGAGACACCACAACGTTACCACGATGAGACATCACAACGTTACCACGATGACTGATGAGACATCACGTTACGATGAGACATCACGTTACTGATGAGACACCACAACGTTACTACGATGAGACACCACAACGTTACTACGATGAGACACCACAACGTTACATCGATGAGACACCACAACGTGAGACACACAACGTACTACGATGAGACATCACAACGTTACTACGATGAGACACCACAACGTTACTACGATGAGACACCACAACGTTACTACGATGAGACACCACACCGTTACCACGATGAGACATCACAACGTTACCACGATGAGACATCACAAGACACCACAACGTTACTGGTGAGACACCACAACGTTACTACGGTGAGACACCACAACGTTACTACGGTGAGACACCACAACGTTACTACGATGAGACACCACAACGTTACATCACAACGTTACTACGATGAGACACCACAACGTTACCACGATGAGACACCACAACGTTACGATGAGACACCACAACGTTGAGACACCACAACGTGAGACATCACAACGTTACTACAATGAGACACCACAACGATGAGACATCACAACGTTACTACGATGAGACACCACAACGTTACCACGATGAGACATCACAACGTTACCACGATGAGACACCACAACGTTACCACGATGAGACACCACAACGTTACTGTGATGAGACACCACAACGTGAGACATCACAACGTTACGATGAGACACCACAACGTTACTACGATGAGACACCACAACGTTACTACGATGAGACACCACAACGTTACCACGATGAGACATCACAACGTTACCACGATGAGACACCACAACGTTACTACGATGAGACACCACAACGTTACAACGTACGATGAGACATCACAACGTTACAACGTTACTGATGAGACATCACAACGTTACTACGATGAGACACCACAACGTTACTACGATGAGACACCACAACGTTACTACGATGAGACACCACAACGTTACCACGATGAGACACCACAACGTTACTACGATGAGACACCACAACGTTACCATGAGACATCACAACGTTACTACGATGAGACACCACAACGTTACCACGATGAGACACCACAACGTTACTACGATGAGACACCACAACGTTACTACGATGAGACACCACAACGATGATGAGACATCACAACGTTACCACGATGAGACATCACAACGTTACTACGATGAGACACCACAACGTTACTACGATGAGACACCACAACGTTACTACGATGAGACATCACAACGTTACTACGATGAGACACCACAACGTTACTACGATGAGACACCACAACGTTACTACGATGAGACACCACAACGTTACTACGATGGGACACCACAACGTTACTACGATGAGACACCACAACGTTACGATGAGACACCACAACGTTACTACGATGAGACATCACAACGTTAGACACCACAACGTTACTACGATGAGACACCACAACGTTACTACGATGAGACACACAACGTTACTACGATGAGACACCACAACGTTATGAGACACCACAACGTTACGATGAGACACCACAACGTTACTACGATGAGACACCACAACGTTACTACGTTAGACACCACAACGTTACCACGTGAGACATCACAACGTTACTACGATGAGACACCACAACGTTACTACGATGAGACACCACAACGTTACTACGATGAGACACCAACGTTACCACGTTACAACGTTACTGATGAGACATGATGAGACACCACAACGTTACTACGATGAGACACCACAACGTTACTACGATGAGACACCACAACGTTACTACGATGAGACACCACAACGTTACCACGATGAGACATCACAACGTTACCACGATGAGACATCACAACGTGAGACACCACAACGTTACTACGATGAGACACCACAACGTTACTACGTTACAACGTTACTACGATGAGACACCACAACGTTACTACGATGAGACACCACAACGTTACTACGATGAGACACCACAACGTTACTACGATGAGACACCACAACGTTACTACGATGAGACACCACAACGTTACTACGATGAGACACCACAACGTTACTACGATGAGACACCACAACGTTACTACGTTACTACGATGAGACACCACAACGTTACTGTGATGGGACACCACAACGTTACCACGATGAGACACCACAACGTTACTACGATGAGACACCACAACGTTACCGATGAGACATCACAACGTTACCACGATGAGACACCACAACGTTACTACGATGAGACACCACAACGTTACTGATGACACCACAACGTTACTACGATGAGACACCACAACGTTACTACGATGAGACATCACAACGTTGACACCATGAGACACCACAACGTTACTAGACACCACAACGATGAGACACCACAACGTTACTACGATGAGACACCACAACGTGATGAGACACCACAACGTTACTGTGATGAGACATCACTACGTTACCACGATGAGACATCACAACGTTACTACGATGAGAGACACCACAACGTTACATACAATGAGACACCACAACGTTACTGAGACACCACAACGTTATGATGAGACACCACAACGTTACTGTGATGAGACATCACAGTCCAACGTTACTGGATGAGACATCTGAGGTAGACACCACGTTACTGTGTGGTGATGAGAGACATCACAACGTTACTGTGATGAAAGTAGAACTATATAAAGAGCATTTATGGGTTGTTTACCTAAGGTAGTCCTGACTGTTGTGGTGTAGAGAGGTTGTTTACCTAAGGTAGTCCTGACTGTTGTGGTGTAGAGAGGTTGTTTACCTGAGGTAGTCCTGACTGTTGTGGTGTAGAGAGGTTGTTTACCTGAGGTAGTCCTGACTGTTGTGGTGTAGAGAGGTTGTTTACCTGAGGTAGTCCTGACTGTTGTGGTGTAGAGAGGTTGTTTACCTAAGGTAGTCCTGACTGTTGTGGTGTAGAGAGGTTGTTTACCTAAGGTAGTCCTGACTGTTGTGGTGTAGAGAGGTTGTTTACCTGAGGTAGTACTGACTGTTGTGGTGTAGAGAGGTTGTTTACCTAAGGTAGTCCTGACTGTTGTGGTGTAGAGAGGTTGTTTACCTGAGGTAGTACTGACTGTTGTGGTGTAGAGAGGTTGTTTACCTAAGGTAGTCCTGACTGTTGTGGTGTAGAGAGGTTGTTTACCTGAGGTAGTCCTGACTGTTGTGGTGTAGAGAGGTTGTTTACCTGAGGTAGTCCTGACTGTTGTGGTGTAGAGAGGTTGTTTACCTAAGGTAGTCCTGACTGTTGTGGTGTAGAGAGGTTGTTTACCTGAGGTAGTCCTGACTGTTGTGGTGTAGAGAGGTTGTTTACCTAAGGTAGTCCTGACTGTTGTGGTGTAGAGAGGTTGTTTACCTGAGGTAGTCCTGACTGTTGTGGTGTAGAGAGGTTGTTTACCTAAGGTAGTCCTGACTGTTGTGGTGTAGAGAGGTTGTTTACCTGAGGTAGTACTGACTGTTGTGGTGTAGAGAGGTTGTTTACCTAAGGTAGTCCTGACTGTTGTGGTGTAGAGAGGTTGTTTACCTGAGGTAGTCCTGACTGTTGTGGTGTAGAGAGGTTGTTTACCTGATGTAGTCCTGACTGTTGTGGTGTAGAGAGGTTGTTTACCTGAGGTCGTCCTGACTGTTGTGGTGTAGAGAGGATGCACAGTAGTCTCGTTGCTGCAAATAAATAAAAACATGATATGACCTTTGAAATGAATTTCACATTCCCATTCTGGATAGCATTTGGCACAGAGGATACAGTTTGAGTCTCAGTAGTATTCTTGGCACCGTATTCTTGGCAGATAAAGGCTGGCGGCAACTGTAGTTGGTGACGCCAGATCAGTGGTGTATCTTACGTGTTTCCAGGAAGCAGCATGCCGGCGTCGTCTCTCAGAGTCAGCATGTAGAGAGCTGTGATGGCAATAGAACTGTGGAAGAGACATAGGGATGTCATAACCCTTCATAACACATTCATAAACATTACATAAGAAGAAAAAAACCGTTGTCAGGCCCAGACCAGGGGACTTACAATACAGGTACATCAACAACAACAAAAACTTAGAGTCGATTTATGAAAAGGAATAGTAAACTTCTATATTCTAAACTCTCCAATGCTTTTATACAGTCATGTCCCACCCCATCTGATCTGATAGTCAACCTTTTCTCACATTCTCTGATACAGTTGCGAGTTCAAACCCCCGAGCTGACAAGGTACAAATCTGTCGTTCTGCCCCTGAACAGGCAGTTAACCCACTGTTCCCAGGCCGTCATTGAAAATATGAATATGTTCTTAACTGACTTGCCTGGTTAAATAAAGGTCAAATAAAAAAATAAAAAAATAAAAATAAATAAAGTTATCAGAATAGATAAAGCTTTATGCATTCAATATTATGTTATATTCAGGTAGAGGTAACTGCCAAAATAATGGAAACACTTGAGTAAATGAGGGATACAAAGTATATTGAAAACAGTCGCTTCCACAGAGGTGTGGTTCCTGAGTTAATTAAGCAATTAACATCCTGGCCTGCTTAATAAGGGTTATTATTTATATGACCATGTCTAAGGGTTATTATTTATATTATCATGTCTAAGGGTTATTATTTATATTATATTATCATGCTTAATGGTTATTATTTATATTATCATGTCTAAGGGTTATTATTTATATGACCATGTCTAAGGGTTATTATTTATATTACCATGTCTAAGGGTTATTATTTATATTATCATGTCTAAGGGTTATTATTTATATTACCATGTCTAAGGGTTATTATTTATATTATATTATCATGCTTAAGGCTTATTATTTATATTATCATGCTTAAGGGTTATTATTTATATTATCATGTCTAAGGGTTATTATTTATATTATCATGTCTAAGGGTTATTATTTATATTACCATGTCTAAGGGTTATTATTTATATTATATTATCATGCTTAAGGGTTATTATTTATATTATCATGCTTAATGGTTATTATTTATATTACCATGCTTAAGGGTTATTATTTATATTATATTATCATGCTTAAGGGTTATTATTTATATTATCATGTTTAAGGGTTATTATTTATTTTATCATGCTTAAGGGTTATTATTTATATTATCATGCTTAAGGGTTATTATTTATATTATCATGCTTAAGGGTTATTATTTATATTATCATGCTTAAGGGTTATTATTTATATTATCATGCTTAAGGGTTATTATTTATATTATCATGCTTAAGGGTTATTATTTATATTATCATGCTTAAGGGTTATTATTTATATTATCATGCTTAAGGGTTATTATTTATATTATCATGCTTAAGGGTTATTATTTATATTATCATGCTTAAGGGTTATTATTTATATTATCATGCTTAAGGGTTATTATTTATATTATATTATCATGTCTAAGGGTTATTATTTATATTATCATGCTTAAGGGTTATTATTTATATTATATTATCATGCTTAAGGGTTATTATTTATATTATATTATCATGCTTAAGGGTTATTATTTATATTATCATGCTTAAGGGTTATTATTGATATTATCATGCTTAAGGGTTATTGTTTATATTATCATGCTTAAGGGTTATTATTTATATTACCATGCTTAAGGGTTATTATTTATATTATCATGTCTAAGGGTTATTATTTATATTACCATGTCTAAGGGTTATTATTATTTATATTATCATGTCTAAGGGTTATTATTTATATTATCATGCTTAAGGGTTATTATTTATATTATCATGCTTAAGGGTTATTATTTATATTATCATGTCTAAGGGTTATTATTTATATTACCATGTCTAAGGGTTATTATTTATATTATATTATCATGCTTAATGGTTATTATTATTTATATTATCATGTCTAAGGGTTATTATTTATATTATATTATCATGCTTAAGGGTTATTATTTATATTATATTATCATGCTTAAGGGTTATTATTTATATTATATTATCATGCTTAAGGGTTATTATTTATATTATCATGCTTAAGGGTTATTATTTATATTATATTACCATGCTTAAGGGTTATTATTTATATTATATTACCATGCTTAAGGGTTATTATTTATATTATATTATCATGTCTAAGGGTTATTATTTATATTATATTACCATGCTTAAGGGTTATTATTTATATTATATTACCATACTTAAGGGTTATTATTTATATTATATTATCATGCTTAAGGGTTATTATTTATATTATCATGCTTAAGGGTTATTATTTATATTATCATGCTTAAGGGTTATTATTTATATTATCATGTCTAAGGGTTATTATTTATATTATCATGCTTAAGGGTTATTATTTATATTATCATGCTTAAGGGTTATTATTTATATTATCATGCTTAAGGGTTATTATTTATATTATCATGCTTAAGGGTTATTATTTATATTATCATGCTTAAGGGTTATTATTTATGTTACCACACTTAAGGGTTATTATTTATATTATCATGCTTAAGGGTTATTATTTATATGACCATGTCTAAGGGTTATTATTTATATTATCATGCTTAAGGGTTATTATTTATATTATATAATCATGCTTAATGGTTATTATTTATATTACCATGCTTAAGGGTTATTATTTATATTACCATGCTATGATGATGACAATGCCCAGATCCACAGGGGTCGAGTGGTCACAGAATGGTTTGATGAGCATGAAAACAAAGTAAACCATATGCCATGGCCGTCTCTGTCACCAGATCTCAACCCAATTGAACAATTATGGTAGATTCTGAAGCAGCGCCTGAAACCACCGTCAACAAAACACCAAATGATGAATTGTCTGGTGGAATAATGGTGTCACATCCCTCCAATAGGGATCCAGACACGTGTAGAATCGATGTCAAGGTGCATTGATGCTGTTCTGGCTGGTGGAGACCCAACGCCCCTCGTAAGACACTTCATGTTTCCTTTACTTTGGCAGTTACCTGTATATTGCAGTGCTTCAATATCCAGAGGTATTTTCTAACAAAGCAGTCATACTTTTTGTTTCAATATGAAAGTAACATGAACATCTGCTCCTCAGTTGTAACAGGAAGTCTTACCAGAAAGCCATTGTTGCTGCCAGAATGATCACGCTGACTTGAACAAACTTGTGTTTTAAGCAGCGGTGGAACTTTGCCTACAAGAGAATAAATATGAATATTAATGGTTTTAGTTTAGTTTGATTCAGACTTGCTGTACACCTGTTCTTATACAAGTCTACAGTCTTTCTGCAGTTCTCCCTCACCTTGACAGATTTGAGAGGTGTTGGCTTCTGTGGTGGTGGAACACTGCTGTGTCTGTTTATTTTCCTGTGTGACACAACACATATATTATCAACACAGCACGTTAAATAATGACAGTTGAAACACGTTAAATAATGACAGTTGAAACACGTTAAATAATGACAGTTGAAACACGTTAAATAATGACAGTTGAAACACGTTAAATAATGACAGTTGAAACACAGCACGTTAAATAATGACAGTTGAAACAAAGCACGTTAAATAATGACAGTTGAAACACGTAAAATAATGACAGTTGAAACACGTAAAATAATGACAGTTGAAACACGTAAAATAATGACAGTTGAAACACGTTAAATAATGACAGTTGAAACACGTTAAATAATGACAGTTGAAACACGTTAAATAATGACAGTTGAAACACGTTAAATAATGACAGTTGAAACACGTTAAATAATGACAGTTGAAACACGTTAAATAATGACAGTTGAAACACGTTAAATAATGACAGTTGAAACACGTTAAATAATGACAGTTTAAACACAACACGTTAAATAATGACAGTTGAAACACAACACGTTAAATAATGACAGTTGAAACACGTTAAATAATGACAGTTGAAACAAAGCACGTTAAATAATGACAGTTGAAACAACACGTTAAATAATGACAGTTGAAACACGTTAAATAATGACAGTTGAAACACATTAAATAATGACAGTTGAAGCACGTTAAATAATGACAGTTGAAGCACGTTAAATAATGACAGTTGAAACACGTTAAATAATGACAGTTGAAACACGTAAAATAATGACAGTTGAAACACGTTAAATAATGACAGTTGAAACACAACACGTTAAATAATGACAGTTGAAACACGTTGAATAATGACAGTTGAAGCACGTTAAATAATGACAGTTGAAGCACGTTAAATAATGACAGTTGAAACATGTTAAATAATGACAGTTGAAACACGTTAAATAATGACAGTTGAAACACGTTAAATAATGACAGTTGAAACAACACGTTAAATAATGACAGTTGAAACACAGCACGTTAAATAATGACAGTTGAAACACGTTAAATAATGACAGTTGAAACAACACGTTAAATAATGACAGTTGAAACACAGCACGTTAAATAATGACAGTTGAAACACACACGTTAAATAATGACAGTTGAAACACGTTAAATAATGACAGTTGAAACATGTTAAATAATGACAGTTGAAACATGTTAAATAATGACAGTTGAAACATGTTAAATAATGACAGTTGAAACACGTTAAATAATGACAGTTGAAACACGTTAAATAATGACAGTTGAAACACGTTAAATAATGACAGTTGAAACACGTTAAATAATGACAGTTGAAACACGTTAAATAATGACAGTTGAAACACTTTAAATAATGACAGTTGAAACACGTTAAATAATGACAGTTGAAACACGTTAAATAATGACAGTTGAAACACTTTAAATAATGACAGTTGAAACAACACGTTAAATAATGACAGTTGAAACAACACGTTAAATAATGACAGTTGAAACACGTTAAATAATGACAGTTGAAACAAAGCACGTTAAATAATGACAGTTGAAACACGTAAAATAATGACAGTTGAAACACGTAAAATAATGACAGTTGAAACACGTAAAATAATGACAGTTGAAACACGTTAAATAATGACAGTTGAAACACGTAAAATAATGACAGTTGAAACACGTTAAATAATGACAGTTGAAACACGTTAAATAATGACAGTTGAAACACGTTAAATAATGACAGTTGAAACACGTAAAATAATGACAGTTGAAACACGTTAAATAATGACAGTTGAAACACAACACGTTAAATAATGACAGTTGAAACACGTAAAATAATGACAGTTGAAACACGTAAAATAATGACAGTTGAAACACGTTAAATAATGACAGTTGAAACACGTTAAATAATGACAGTTGAAACACGTTAAATAATGACAGTTGAAACACGTTAAATAATGACAGTTGAAACACGTTAAATAATGACAGTTGAAACACAACACGTTAAATAATGACAGTTGAAACAAAACACGTTAAATAATGACAGTTGAAACACGTTAAATAATGACAGTTGAAACAACACGTTAAATAATGACAGTTGAAACAACACGTTAAATAATGACAGTTGAAACAACACGTTAAATAATGACAGTTGAAACACGTTAAATAATGACAGTTGAAAATGTATTAGAAACCAAAGAACGTTGAGCATTCAGTCAGCCAGTCCATTACAAGTATAAACTCAGTCCCTCCAAAAGGCGAGATTCCTAAGCTACAATAAAGTGGAGATATTTGACAGTACAGGAGGCACAATGCAGAAGGCTGTTATGGTTGAGCTGAGAAAGTGTTGATGGTCCCCATGAGAGTGACCCTGGTCATAAAGACAGACACACAACACATCCACAGGTCAACCATCCTCAGTACAGCCCCACCGTCTCATACACACCAGGCTGTATCACAACCGGCCGTGACTGAATGTACTTAAAGAAATGTTTTTATGTTGGGTGAAAATCTCTCAATGTCTCCAAAATATTTTGAAAACTGAAAGAGAACTTGTAGGCAATAGGCCATAGAGAAATAGCACCCCCTGGTGGCACTGTGACATTACCCTTTAGTGCTGCTGTTAGCAGGGTTTCTGCTGTTAGCAGGGCTGCCCATGTCCTTTAGCTTGGCTGACCTTGTGTTCCACCCCTCCAGCTCCTGAATCCTGTTCTCCAGGTTGTCAGTCACCTTGCACAGCTGCTTCACAGCCCCTACATTCTCCATGAAGATCTGCTCCTATGGGGGACAAATAGCATAGAAATGGTACAGTATTTTGTTCTTCAAAGTAAAACTTTATTTTTATTTTTTATTGAACCTTTATTTAACTAGGCAAGTCAGTTAAGAACAAATTCTTATTCACAATGACGGCCTACCGGGGAACAGTGGGTTAACTGCCTTGTTCAGGGGCACAAAGACAGATTCTTACCTTGTCAGCTCGGGGATTCGATCCAGCAAACTTTCGGTTACTGGCCCACTGCTCTAACCACTAGGCCACCCTGCCTCTAACCACTAGGCTACCCTGCCTCTAACCACTAGGCTACCCTGCCTCTAACCACTAGGCTACCCTGCCTCTAACCACTAGGCCACCCTGCCTCTAACCACTAGGCCACCCTGCCTCTAACCACTAGGCCACCCTGCCTCTAACCACTAGGCCACCCTGCCTCTAACCACTAGGCCACCCTGCCTCTAACCACTAGGCTACCCTATCTCTAACCGCTAGGCTACCTGCCTCTAACCGCTAGGCTACCCTATCTCTAACCGCTAGGCTACCCTATCTCTAACCGCTAGTCTATCCTGCCTCTAACCGCTAGGCTACCCTGCCTCTAACCGCTAGGCTACCCTGCCTCTAACCGCTAGGCTACCCTGCCTCTAACCACTAGGCTACCCTGCCTCTAACCACTAGGCTACCCTGCCTCTAACCACTAGGCTACCCTGCCTCTAACCACTAGGCCACCCTGCCTCTAACCACTAGGCCACCCTGCCTCTAACCACTAGGCCACCCTGCCTCTAACCACTAGGCCACCCTGCCTCTAACCACTAGGCCACCCTGCCTCTAACCGCTAGGCTACCCTATCTCTAACCGCTAGGCTACCCTATCTCTAACCGCTAGGCTACCCTATCTCTAACCGCTAGTCTATCCTGCCTCTAACCGCTAGGCTACCCTGCCTCTAACCGCTAGGCTACCCTGCCTCTAACCGCTAGGCTACCCTGCCTCTAACCACTAGGCTACCCTGCCTCTAACCACTAGGCTACCCTGCCTCTAACCACTAGGCTACCCTGCCTCTAACCACTAGGCTACCCTGCCTCTAACCACTAGGCTACCTGCCTCTAACCACTAAGCCACCCTGCCTCTAACCACTAAGCCACCCTGCCTCTAACCACTAGGCTACCTGCCGCCCCAAAGTGGGACCATAACTCAGATCTCTTGACAATCCTCATGCTGATTATCACACTGATCATATGTTATCAGGCCTTAAATCTCACGCGGACGGACACGTACTTTGTCCACCATGAGGAAGTTGCGTATCCTCTCTCCGTCGCTACAGGTGATGTCCCCCACCACTTTGACAGCAGTGGGCAGCAGCTCCTTCACCTCCTGGGCTAGGACGCCCGTTTCATGTATGTGATCGATCCCCATCTCTGAGGCGAACTCAGGCTTGTAGTCATACTCCACAATCCTCATCTGAGATATTCTCTTCAACTGTTCTGTTGAATCCACCTACACAGTTGAAATATTGTCCCGTCAGGTAAGACATCATTCCCTGGGCCACTGTGAAGGCATTTTCTATGTTCCTTCCTGTTATTTCACACCAAAACCATTCATTTGATAGCTATTATATAAGAGCATGTGTTGCTTCCTACCTCTTGTATGTTGTGTTTTGCGCGGCTGTCGGAGGGATGCATAACCTGCCCCATGATCTTAGCGTTGCCACAGACCACCAGGGCTTCATCGGGGGTGTCTGTGTTGATGCCCACCCTCCCCTGGCACACCACCGCGTCCGGAGCCTGTCCTCGTTGCCACAACACCTCACTGTCGTTCTCAAACTGGCCCGGGTTCGACGCCTGTAGTGGAAGAACACGGAAGAGTTTAGAGTTCTGGTTACGGTTGGTTCCATTCAGAACACGGTGCATTCTAGAACTAATTGTCCAATGGAATCATGGTAGGAACTACATTTGATTTAATTTTTATATATTCTTTATTTAATATTAATTTTAGCAAGGAGTCTCATGCTTTAGTATGCTTTAGTACTTAGTGCTTGAGTCTCATGCTTTTAAATACTTTAGTACAGGGTTCCCCAACTGGTGTTCTCCGCGCCAAATTTGGCCCCCGGGGTGGTCTCATTTGGCCCCCCAAGTTTTCAGAGAGAAAATAAATAAATAATCTGCTCAACAGTTGATGATCCCTGCTTTAGTACTTCTGGTTCAGTACTGACCCTGACTACGATCCTCTCTGACATGAACGCTATCAGCAGGTAACTCTCTTCCCTCACTGTGGCGTACAGACCCACCACCATCAGGAAGTACCTGGTCATAACACAAGGAACGACATGTTGTAACGGCTTTCAATGCCGATATTAGTATCATGGCAATGACACGGCAATGACACGGCAGTAACACGGCAGTAACACGGCAGTGACACGGCAGTAACACGGCAGTAACACGGCAACGACACGGCAACGACACGGCAGTAACACGGCAGTAACACGGCAGTGACACGGCAGTAACACGGCAGTAACACGGCAACGACACGGCAACGACACGGCAACGACACGGCAGTAACACGGCAATGACACGGCAGTGACACGGCAGTGACACGGCAGTGACACGGCAGTGACACGGCAGTAACACGGCAGTAACACGGCAAATGGCAATAACACGACAATAACACGGCAGTAACACGGCAGTAACACGGCAATAACACGGCAGTAACACGGCAGTAACACGGCAGTAACACGGCAGTAACACGGCAGTAACACGGCAAATGGCAATAACACAGCAGTAACACGGCAGTAACACGGCAGTAACACGGCAGTAACACGGCAAATGGCAATAACACGGCAATAACACGGCAGTAAACGGCAGTAACACGGCAGTGACACGGCAAATGGCAATAACACAGAAATAACACAGCAATAACACGGCAGTAACACGGCAGTAACACGGCAGTAACACGGCAGTAACACGGCAGTAACACGGCAGTGACACGGCAGTGACACGGCAGTGACACGGCAGTGACACGGCAGTAACACGGCAGTAAAACGGCAGTAAAACGGCAGTAACACGGCAGTAACACGGCAGTAAAACGGCAGTAACACGGCAGTAACACGGCAGTAACACGGCAGTAAAACGGCAATAACACGGCAATAACACGGCAGTAACACGGCAGTAACACGGCAATAACACGGCAATAACACGGCAATAACACGGCAGTAACACGGCAGTAACACGGCAGTGACACGGCAGTGACACGGCAGTGACACGGCAGTGACACGGCAGTAAAACGGCAGTAACACGGCAGTAACACGGCAGTAACACGGCAGTAACACGGCAATAACACGGCAATAACACGGCAGTAAAACGGCAGTAACATGGCAGTAAAACGGCAGTAACACGGCAATAACACGGCAGTAACACGGCAGTAACACGGCAATAACACGGCAGTAACACGGCAGTAACACGGCAATAACACGGCAATAACACGGCAGTAACACGGCAATAACACGGCAGTGACACGGCAGTGACACGGCAGTGACACGGCAGTAACACGGCAGTAACACGGCAGTAACACGGCAGTAACACGGCAATAACACGGCAGTGACACGGCAGTAACACGGCAATAACACGGCAGTAACACGGCAGTGACACGGCAGTGACACGGCAGTAACACGGCAGTGACACGGCAGTGACACGGCAGTAAACAAACCTCTGGTCAGGGTTGGGTTTACCCTTTTTCCTCATGTTGTTGGCAGTGGTCTCACTGAAGTGCAGTCTTCCCAGAGTAACTCTAGTGATCTTGTCCCCTGGTAGACTCACTCTGAGGGACGAGATGTTATTCAGAAATTTAGGCCAGAGATTCCATCCAAATCGCCCCTTTTTTGGCTATGCACGGTATACCTCTTGAATCACAGTTGTGTCATTGTTCAGATATGAATGACAGATTACACTCCCAACGTTGAACACGGCAGTCTACAGTACAGAGTATAGTGACATGGAGGACGGGACACTCACTTGACTGGCAGGAATGGCTTCTTGCTGCGATCCGGCTGGGACTGCTCTATGGTGACTTTGTGAGTCTGTGCCTCAAGCTGCAGAGAACAAACGGTCATAGTATAGATAACTAGCAGGGTTGGGGAGAACAAACGGTCAAAGTATAGATAACTAGCAGGGTTGATGAGAACAAACGGTCAAAGTATAGATAACTAGAAGGGTTGGGGAGAACAAATGGTCATAGTATAGATAACTAGCAGGGTTGGGGAGAACAAACGGTCAAAGTATAGATAACTAGCAGGGTTGGGGAGAACAAACGGTCAAAGTATAGATAACTAGCAGGGTTGGGGAGAACAAACGGTCAAAGTATAGATAACTAGCAGGGTTGGGGAGAACAAACGGTCAAAGTATAGATAACTAGCAGGGTTGGGGAGAACAAACGGTCAAAGTATAGATAACTAGCAGGGTTGGGGAGAACAAACGGTCAAAGTATAGATAACTAGCAGGGTTGGGGAGAACAAACGGTCAAAGTATAGATAACTAGCAGGGTTGGGGAGAACAAACGGTCAAAGTATAGATAACTAGCAGGGTTGGGGAGAACAAACGGTCAAAGTATAGATAACTAGCAGGGTTGGGGAGAACAAACGGTCAAAGTATAGATAACTAGCAGGGTTGGGGAGAACAAATGGTCAAAGTATAGATAACTAGCAGGGTTGGGGAGAACAAACGGTCAAAGTATAGATAACTAGCAGGGTTGGGGAGAACAAACGGTCAAAGTATAGATAACTAGCAGGGTTGGGGAGAACAAACGGTCAAAGTATAGATAACTAGCAGGGTTGGGGAGAACAAACGGTCAAAGTATAGATAACTAGCAGGGTTGGGGAGAACAAACGGTCAAAGTATAGATAACTAGCAGGGTTGGGGAGAACAAACGGTCAAAGTATAGATAACTAGCAGGGTTGGGGAGAACAAACGGTCAAAGTATAGATAACTAGCAGGGTTGGGGAGAACAAACGGTCAAAGTATAGATAACTAGCAGGGTTGGGGAGTACCGGGGGACATTTAGAAAGTAATCTCCCCAACTCTGCTAACTTACATACTAACAAAAAAAACGAGTGCTTTTAATGTCCTCGGCATCATCTGAAGTAGTCTGCCGAGGACAAACGCTGATGTTCCAGGGAAGTTCGTGTTGCATATTTGGAAGGCGTTAAACTAACCTTCACGCCAAACACCTTGATGTGGAAGCTCTCTATCGGCGCAGGGCCGTTGGGTGTTTTGACGTACAGGGGGTCTCCGGCCATCCCTACGTGAACTGTGACCTGAAAGTGGTTCTTTTTCTGACACACGAAGGACTCGTCAGCTGTGGAGTAGTTGAAACCTTTATCGGTGTCCACATGGTAACCGGGAGAAGGGCTGTGGAGAGACGATAGAGCGAGCTACACTGAGTGACAAAACATTAGGAACACCTGCTCTTTCCATGACATAGACTGACCAGGTGAATCCATGACATAGACTGACCAGGTGAATCCACGACATAGACTGACCAGGTGAATCCACGACATAGACTGACCAGGTGAATCCACGACATAGACTGACCAGGTGAATCCATGACATAGACTGACCAGGTGAATGCATGACAGACTGACCAGGTGAATGCATGACACAGACTGACCAGGTGAATGCATGACAGACTGACCAGGTGAATCCATGACATAGACTGACCAGGTGAATCCATGACATAGACTGACCAGGTGAATCCATGACATAGACTGACCAGGTGAATCCATGACATAGACTGACCAGGTGAATGCATGACATAGACTGACCAGGTGAATCCATGACATAGACTGACCAGGTGAATCCATGACATAGACTGACCAGGTGAATCCATGACATAGACTGACCAGGTGAATCCATGACATAGACTGACCAGGTGAATCCATGACATAGACTGACCAGGTGAATCCATGACATAGACTGACCAGGTGAATCCATGACATAGACTGACCAGGTGAATCCATGACATAGACTGACCAGGTGAATCCATGACATAGACTGACCAGGTGAATCCATGACATAGACTGACCAGGTGAATCCATGACATAGACTGACCAGGTGAATCCATGACATAGACTGACCAGGTGAATCCATGACATAGACTGACCAGGTGAATCCATGACAAAGACTGACCAGGTGAGTCCATGACATAGACTGACCAGGTGAATCCATGACATAGACTGACCAGGTGAATCCATGACATAGACTGACCAGGTGAATCCATGACATAGACTGACCAGGTGAATCCATGACATAGACTGACCAGGTGAATCCATGACATAGACTGACCAGGTGAATCCATGACATAGACTGACCAGGTGAATCCATGACATAGACTGACCAGGTGAATCCATGACATAGACTGACCAGGTGAATCCATGACATAGACTGACCAGGTGAATCCATGACATAGACTGACCAGGTGAATCCATGACATAGACTGACCAGGTGAATCCATGACATAGACTGACCAGGTGAATCCATGACACAGACTGACCAGGTGAGTCCATGACAGACTGACCAGGTGAATCCATGACATAGACTGACCAGGTGAATCCATGACATAGACTGACCAGGTGAATCCATGACATAGACTGACCAGGTGAATCCATGACATAGACTGACCAGGTGAATCCATGACATTAGACTGACCAGGTGAATCCAGGTGTTTGAAGATATGATCCCTTCTTGATGTCACCTGTTAAATCCACTTCAATCAGTGTAGATGAAGGGGAGGAGACAGGTTAAAGAAGGAGTTTTAAGCCTTGAGACAATGGAGACATGGATGATGTGTGTGTCAGAGGGTGGAGGGGCAAGACAAAATATTTAAGGGCCTTTTAACAGGGTAGCCCTTAACTGTGGTATATTGGCAATGTACCACAAAGCTATGAGATGCCTTTTTGCTATTTTAAACTGGTTACCAACGTAATTAGAATAGTAAAAATACATGTTGTGTCATACGGTCTGATATACCACAGCTTTCAGCCAATCAGCATTCAGGGCTCAAACCACCCAGTTTATAATTATGAATGACCAAGTACGATAAGAATAACATACAGTAGGAGTCAATTGTGTCAATTTAAGTCTATAATTTAACCAAATGGGGTTTGTTTACAACGACTCATGACTAAAACCATTTTACTGCTGGCTAAGAAATGACAAAGATGTTACTGATGAGTTATGACATTGTCAGACATAGAAAGTGAAAAATATTTGCTCCCCCTGCACTTAACTTGAACAAAAACCAGTCCCTTAAAATAATGTAGCGTTAGTTGAATAGCATTTGAGTTTAGAGACTAAGACAGGCAGTTTAGAAGGCATGAGCCTTGGTGATGAGTGAGGGAATGTCAAGAAGGACACTCACAGGATGTCATAGTTACTGTTGTAGAGCGGTGTCCACAGGCCAGGCTGGTAGCGATCCCAGGTGAGGAGCTGATAGGTCCCCATCCCAGAGCTGCTCTCTGTGGCCCCGTCACTGTCATAGGACGGGACGTCACCGCCTCCCCTCTCGGAGCCCCCTGCTAGAGGAACAGCCGCTAAATGGTTCTGTACCTCAAGGGGTTCTGTTAGTCTTCTCTTCCTACAGTCAGGCAATATAAGCCTGTGGAGGAAGAGGAGGAGGAAGAGGAGGAAGAGGAGAGGAGGGAACTGTTAAAACATTAATATCCCGTTAAAGTAAAACATATTTTGACTGTCATTTTCAAACTGATATGTACTGTACGGTAGTTTAGTAGTTTATGTACTGTACGGTAGTTTAGTAGTTTATGTACTGTACGGTAGTTTAGTAGTTCATGTGCTGTACGGTAGTTTAGTAGTTTATGTACTGTACGGTAGTTTAGTAGTTTATGTACTGTACGGTGGTTTAGTAGTTTATGTACTGTACGGTAGTTTAGTAGTTTATGTACCCATATGTACGGTAGTTTAGTAGTTTATGTACTGTACGGTAATTTAGTAGTTTATGTACTGTACGGTAGTTTAGTAGTTTATGTACCCATATGTACTGTACGGTAGTTTAGTAGTTTATGTACTGTACGGTAGTTTAGTAGTTTATGTACTGTACGGTAGTTTAGTAGTTTATTTACCCATATGAACTGTTGGGTAGTTTAGTAGTTTATGTACCCATATGTACTGTTGGGTAGTTTAGTAGTTTATGTACTGTACGGTAGTTTAGTAGTTTATGTACCCATATGTACGGTAGTTTAGTAGTTTATGTACCCATTTGTACGGTAGTTTAGTAGTTTATGTACCCATATGTACGGTAGTTTAGTAGTTTATGTACTGTACGGTAGTTTAGTAGTTTATGTACTGTACAGTAGTTTAGTAGTTTATGTACTGTACGGTAGTTTAGTAGTTTATGTACCCATATGTACTGTACGGTAGTTTAGTAGTTTATGTACCCATATGTACTGTACGGTAGTTTAGTAGTTTATGTACCCATATGTACTGTACGGTAGTTTAGTAGTTTATGTACTGTACGGTGGTTTAGTAGTTTATGTACTGTACGGTAGTTTAGTAGTTTATGTACCCATATGTACGGTAGTTTAGTAGTTTATGTACTGTACGGTAATTTAGTAGTTTATGTACTGTACGGTAGTTTAGTAGTTTATGTACCCATATGTACTGTACGGTAGTTTAGTAGTTTATGTACTGTACGGTAGTTTAGTAGTTTATGTACTGTACGGTAGTTTAGTAGTTTATTTACCCATATGTACTGTTGGGTAGTTTAGTAGTTTATGTACCCATATGTACTGTTGGGTAGTTTAGTAGTTTATGTACTGTACGGTAGTTTAGTAGTTTATGTACCCATATGTACGGTAGTTTAGTAGTTTATGTACCCATTTGTACGGTAGTTTAGTAGTTTATGTACCCATATGTACGGTAGTTTAGTAGTTTATGTACTGTACGGTAGTTTAGTAGTTTATGTACTGTACGGTAGTTTAGTAGTTTATGTACCCATATGTACTGTACGGTAGTTTAGTAGTTTATGTACCCATATGTACTGTACGGTAGTTTAGTAGTTTATGTACCCATATGTACTGTACGGTAGTTTAGTAGTTTATGTACTGTACGGTAGTTTAGTAGTTTATGTGCTGTATGGTAGTTTAGTAGTTTATGTACCCATATGTACTGTACGGTAGTTTAGTAGTTTATGTACCCATATGTATTGTACGGTAGTTTAGTAGTTTATGTACCCATATGTACTGTACGGTAGTTTAGTAGTTTATGTACCCATATGTACTGTGCGGTAGTTTAGTAGTTTATGTACCCATATGTACTGTACTGTAGTTTAGTAGTTTATGTACCCATATGTACTGTACGGTAGTTTAGTAGTTTATGTACCCATATGTACTGTACGGTAGTTTAGTAGTTTATGTACCCATATGTACTGTACTGTAGTTTAGTAGTTTATGTACCCATATGTACAGTAGTTTAGTAGTTTATGTACTGTACGGTAGTTTAGTAGTTTATGTACTGTACGGTATTTTAGTAGTTTATGTACCCATATGTACTGTACAGTAGTTTAGTAGTTTATGTGCCCATATGTAATGTACGGTAGTTTAGTAGTTTATGTACCCATATGTACTGTACGGTAGTTTAGTAGTTTATGTACTGTACGGTGGTTTAGTAGTTTATGTACTGTACGGTAGTTTAGTAGTTTATGTACCCATATGTACGGTAGTTTAGTAGTTTATGTACTGTACGGTAATTTAGTAGTTTATGTACTGTACGGTAGTTTAGTAGTTTATGTACCCATATGTACTGTACGGTAGTTTAGTAGTTTATGTACTGTACGGTAGTTTAGTAGTTTATGTACTGTACGGTAGTTTAGTAGTTTATTTACCCATATGTACTGTTGGGCAGTTTAGTAGTTTATGTACCCATATGTACTGTTGGGTAGTTTAGTAGTTTATGTACTGTACGGTAGTTTAGTAGTTTATGTACCCATATGTACGGTAGTTTAGTAGTTTATGTACCCATATGTACGGTAGTTTAGTAGTTTATGTACTGTACGGTAGTTTAGTAGTTTATGTACTGTACGGTAGTTTAGTAGTTTATGTACCCATATGTACTGTACGGTAGTTTAGTAGTTTATGTACCCATATGTACTGTACGGTAGTTTAGTAGTTTATGTAACCATATGTACTGTACGGTAGTTTAGTAGTTTATGTACTGTACGGTAGTTTAGTAGTTTATGTGCTGTATGGTAGTTTAGTAGTTTATGTACCCATATGTACTGTACGGTAGTTTAGTAGTTTATGTACCCATATGTACTGTACGGTAGTTTAGTAGTTTATGTACCCATATGTACTGTACGGTAGTTTAGTAGTTTATGTACCCATATGTACTGTGCGGTAGTTTAGTAGTTTATGTACCCATATGTACTGTACTGTAGTTTATTAGTTTATGTACCCATATGTACTGTACGGTAGTTTAGTAGTTTATGTACCCATATGTACTGTACGGTAGTTTAGTAGTTTATGTACCCATATGTACTGTACTGTAGTTTAGTAGTTTATGTACCCATATGTACGGTAGTTTAGTAGTTTATGTACTGTACGGTAGTTTAGTAGTTTATGTACTGTACGGTATTTTAGTAGTTTATGTACCCATATGTACTGTACAGTAGTTTAGTAGTTTATGTGCCCATATGTAATGTACGGTAGTTTATGTACCCATATGTGCTGTACAGTAGTTTAGTAGTGTATGTACTGTATGGTAGTTTAGCAGTTTATGTACCCAGGTGTGCCGTACGGTAGTTTAGTAGTTTATGTACCCATATGTACTGTCTGGTAGTTTAGTAGTTTATGTACTGTACGGTAGTTTAGTAGTGTATATACCCGTATGTACCCGTATGTGCTGTACAGTAGTTTAGTAGTTTATGTACTGGGGGTAGTTTAGTCATTTATGTGCTGTTTGGTAGTTTAGTAGTTTATGTACCCATATGTACTGCACTGTAGTTTATGTACCCATATGTACTGTACTGTAGTTTAGTATTTTATGTACCCATATGTACTGTACGGTAGTTTGGTAGTTTATTTACCCATATGTACTGTAGTTTAGTAGTTTATTTACCCATGTGTACTGTACGGTAGTTTGGTAGTTTATTTACCCATATGTACTGTAGTTTAGTAGTTTATTTACCCATGTGTACTGTACGGTAGTTTGGTAGTTTATTTACCCATATGTACTGTAGTTTAGTAGTTTATTTACCCATATGTACTGTACGGTAGTTTGGTAGTTTATTTACCCATATGTACTGTAGTTTAGTAGTTTATTTACCCATGTGTACTGTACGGTAGTTTGGTAGTTTATTTACCCATATGTACTGTAGTTTAGTAGTTTATTTACCCATGTGTACTGTACGGTAGTTTGGTAGTTTATTTACCCATATGTACTGTAGTTTAGTAGTTTATTTACCCATGTGTACTGTACGGTAGTTTGGTAGTTTATTTACCCATATGTACTGTAGTTTAGTAGTTTATTTACCCATGTGTACTGTACGGTAGTTTGGTAGTTTATTTACCCATATGTACTGTAGTTTAGTAGTTTATTTACCCATATGTACTGTACGGTAGTTTAGTAGTTTATGTGCTGTACGGTAGTTTAGTAGTAGTTCTCACCCTGTGTATTGACCAGCTGTGGGAGGCAGGTATGAATATCCTGGTTCTGAAGGGCATCCAGGCACAGGTAGTAGGCAGGATGAGGGCAGCCCGAGGCCTGGGGCTAGGTATGGGGCTTGGCCTGGAGGTAGTTCTGGGACCGGGGGTGCGTTGGCCCTGGGGTAGCTGTCTGCCAGGCCCTGGCATGGAGGAGGCTGATGCTGCTGGGGAGCCTTGTGGTGGACTGGCGGTGTGGGGGCAGTGTTAGACTGTATATAGCTCTCCCCTGGGCTCAGGTAGTGGGGGTGGTGGAGGGGGTTGTGGGGCAGTGAGCCTGGAGATGTGCCTGCCTTGGTGTAAGAGTTAGTCAGCCCCTGGTGGTATGGCAGTCCTGGGTGGTGGGGGGTTGTGGTGCCAGCTCTTTATATCGGCACAGTGAGGCTGGAGGACGTGTCACTGTCTGGAACACTTCCTGGTAGCCGTAGCTCACGTCTAGGTTAGGAACGGGCAAAGGCAGTCATATCATTCATTAAAATAGGAACATTTTATTATTATGATATGGTTGTACTGTTTGTAACACTTGGCATTAACAGAGATTCCTATCAACTGTTGTTGATAAAGTATTGCCAATAAAGGAAGAGGTTTCATTATCACAGTGGCTCACCTGGTATTTGCGGAGGTGAACACGGTTCTGAACCAGAATCTGGTGGTGACTCTGGTAACATGCTAGGAAGACAAAGACACAGTCAGACACGGCCCTCCAAAGTCACAGTCAGACACGGCCCTCCAAAGACACAGTCAGACACGGCCCTCCAAAGACACAGTCAGACACGGCCCTCCAAAGTGACACACGGCCCTCCAAAGTCACAGTCAGACACGGCCCTCCAAAGCCACAGTCAGACACGGCCCCCAAAGACACAGTCAGACACGGCCCTCCAAAGACACACGGCCCTCCAAAGTCAGTCAGACACGGCCCTCCAAAGTCACAGTCAGACACGGCCCTCCAAAGTCACAGTCAGACACGGCCCTCCAAAGTCACACAGACACGGCCCTCCAAAGTCACAGTCAGACACGGCCCTCCAAAGTCACAGTCAGACACGGCCCTCCAAAGTCACAGTCAGACACGGCCCTCCAAAGTCACAGTCAGACACGGCCCTCCAAAGTCACAGTCAGACACGGCCCTCCAAAGTCAGTCAGACACGGCCCTCCAAAGTCAGTCAGACACGGCCCTCCAAAGACACAGTCAGACACGGCCCTCCAAAGTCACAGTCAGACACGACCCCCCAAAGACACAGTCAGACACGGCCCTCCAAAGTCACAGTCAGACACGGCCCCCCAAAGACACAGTCAGACACGGCCCTCCAAAGACACAGTCAGACACGGCCCTCCAAAGTCACAGTCAGACACGGCCCTCCAAAGTCACAGTCAGACACGGCCCTCCAAAGACACAGTCAGACACGGCCCTCCAAAGACACAGTCAGACACGGCCCTCCAAAGACATAGTCAGACACGGCCCTCCAAAGACACAGTCAGACACGGCCCTCCAAAGACACAGTCAGACACGGCCCTCCAAAGACACAGTCAGACACGGCCCTCCAAAGACACAGTCAGACACGGCCCTCCAAAGACACAGTCAGACACGGCCCTCCAAAGTCAGTCAGACACGGCCCTCCAAAGACACAGTCAGACACGGCCCTCCAAAGACACAGTCAGACACGGCCCTCCAAAGACACAGTCAGACACGGCCCTCCAAAGACACAGTCAGACACGGCCCTCCAAAGACACAGTCAGACACGGCCCTCCAAAGACACAGTCAGACACGGCCGTCCAAAGACAAGGTTTCTAGAACTAGCCTTTCTCTCTGCAAAGGGTCAAAGTATAGATAACTAGCAGGGTTGATGAGAACAAACGGTCAAAGTATAGATAACTAGCAGGGTTGATGAGAACAAACGGTCAAAGTATAGATAACTAGCAGGGTTGGGGAGAACAAACGGTCAAAGTATAGATAACTAGCAGGGTTGGGGAGAACAAATGGTCAAAGTATAGATAACTAGCAGGGTTGGGGAGAACAAATGGTCAAAGTATAGATAACTAGCAGGGTTGGGGAGAACAAACGGTCAAAGTATAGATAACTAGCAGGGTTGGGGAGAACAAACGGTCAAAGTATAGATAACTAGCAGGGTTGGGGAGAACAAATGGTCAAAGTATAGATAACTAGCAGGGTTGGGGAGAACAAACGGTCAAAGTATAGATAACTAGCAGGGTTGGGGAGAACAAACGGTCAAAGTATAGATAACTAGCAGGGTTGGGGAGAACAAACGGTCAAAGTATAGATAACTAGCAGGGTTGAGGAGAACAAACGGTCAAAGTATAGATAACTTGCAGGGTTGATGAGAACAAACGGTCAAAGTATAGATAACTAGCAGGGTTGGGGAGAACAAACGGTCAAAGTATAGATAACTAGCAGGGTTGGGGAGAACAAACGGTCAAAGTATAGATAACTAGCAGGGTTGGGGAGAACAAAGGGTCAAAGTATAGATAACTAGCAGGGTTGGGAGAACAAACGGTCAAAGTATAGATAACTAGCAGGGTTGGGGAGAACAAACGGTCAAAGTATAGATAACTAGCAGGGTTGGGGAGAACAAACGGTCAAAGTATAGATAACTAGCAGGGTTGGGGAGAACAAAGGGTCAAAGTATAGATAACTAGCAGGGTTGGGGAGAACAAACGGTCAAAGTATAGATAACTAGCAGGGTTGGGGAGAACAAACGGTCAAAGTATAGATAACTAGCAGGGTTATCCCTAACGTGTCATTGTCTTGACTAGCTAACAACAAAGCCTACAGCTGTAGCTGTTGATGCCATGGTGGAGAGCTGCCCACCTGCAGCAGGTACAGTGTAGGGCAGGAACAAAAGCCTGCAGAACCAGTAGGTCTCCAGGAGGAGGGTTGGCCACCCCAGCTCCAGGATTGTGCAGTTGTGTTGTAAACACTTATGTGTGTCATCCATTCCATTTAACACAGCTGCTGTGTTTATGGGTGGTAGATGGACTAAGAATATGGATGCTTACCAGGTATTAGATGGTACTGGAAACAGATTTACCCTCAGGTACAATAAAGTAAACATGGATGCTTACAATGTTGGGTCCATGTCGTTGCTGAGGTACTGTTCCAGTATGCTGGTGTCCACCACAGCACTCTCCAGGACCCCACTCATATCCTGGCATCCTGGAAACACACACACTTTTCATTACAATTCACAAGTGTCTCATTCTGGTTCACAGTCGCTCTCTAAATCTTGCTCCCTCTCTCTCGCTCTAAATCTTGCTCCCTCTCTCTCGTTCTCTTAATCTTGCTCCCTCTCTCTCGTTCTCTTAATCTTGCTCCCTCTCCCCCTCTCTAAATCTTTCTCTCTCTAAATCTTGCTCCCTCTCTCTCTCTAAATCTTGCTCCCTTTCTCTCTCTAAATCTCGCTCCCTCTCTCTCTCTAAATCTTGCTCCCTCTCTCTCTCTAAATCTTGCTCCCTCTCTCTAAATCTTGCTCCCTCTCTCTCTAAATCTCGCTCCTTCTCTCTCTCTAAATCTTGCTCCCTCTCTCTCTCTAAATCTTGCTCCCTCTCTCTCTCTAAATCTTGCTCCCTCTCTCTCTCTAAAATCTTGCTCCCTCTCTCTCTCTAAATCTTGCTCCCTCTCTCTCTCTAAATCTTGCTCCCTCTCTCTCTAAATCTTGCGCTCCCAAATCTTTCTCTAAATCTTGCTCCCTCTCTCTCTCTAAATCTTGCTCCTTCTCGCTCTCTCCCCTACAAAGCATGAATCTCTAAATCTTGGTCACCAGGTGAAACTCCCATCTCTAAATCTTGCTCAGTCTTCCCCCTCAGGCTTTCTCTCTAAATCTTTCTCTACTAAATCTTGCCAGGACCCTCTCATCTCACTCAAGATCTTTATCAGCCAGGACACAGCTCATCTCCCTACTGTAGGAGATCATGAATCTGCCAGGTTATAGGTCACCAGGTGAAACTAACCCATGTTAATTTCAGTAGAACACTGTTACAGCGTATCAGCTCTCATAGTGTGGTCCATCACCAGGACAGCTCTCATAGCTTGTACTATAGCCTGGCCAGGATACAGAGGCTCCCTGTACTGTAGGAGATCACTGTTATCAGCCAGGACACAGCTCTCATAGAGGCTCCCTGTACTGTAGGAGATCACTGTTATCAGCCAGGACACAGCTCTCATAGAGGCTCCCTGTACTGTAGGAGATCACTGTTATCAGCCAGGACACAGCTCTCATAGAGGCTCCTGTACTGTAGGAGATCACTGTTATCAGCCAGGACACAGCTCTCATAGAGGCTCCCTGTACTGTAGGAGATCACTGTTATCAGCCAGGACACAGCTCTCATAGAGGCTCCCTGTACTGTAGGAGATCACTGTTATCAGCCAGGACACAGCTCTCATAGAGGCTCCCTGTACTGTAGGAGACAGTAGTAATCACTGTTATCAGCCAGAAAAGAGGCAGGTCGTTAGAAGAAATGACTGCTCAGTGTGTGCTGTGGTTGATGTCCCAGTCCTGCTGTGTGTCTGGGGTGGCAGGGTAGCCTAGTGGTTAAAGCATTGGACTAGTAACCGAAAGGTTGCAAGTTCAAACCCCTGAGCTGACAAGGTCGTTCTGCTGCCCCTGAACAGGCAGTTAACCCACTGTTCCTAGGCCGTCATTGAAATTAAGAATTTGTTCTTAACTGACTTGCCTAGTAAAATAACAAATAAATACAAAATCTACTGTGTGTACACTCCCCTACGTATTACATTTGGGCAGAAGCTTAGTATCTGGTCCCATATATACTGCTTAAATACACCAGAGGTGAATTTGTCCAAAGACCCTTCAAATCTTTATTAGTCCCATGCTCCGTATACAACAGGTAAACCTTACAGTGAAATGCTTACTTACTTATGACCCCTTCAAATCTTTATTAGTCCCATGCTCCCTATACAACAGTTAGACCTTACAGTGAAATGCTTACTTACTTACGAGCCCAAAAACCAACAGTGCAGTTTCAAAGAAAATACTGGAGGGGACAAGATACATAAAGCACATTTATTTCTAAAATCCTCAAAATAAAAAAAAGGTGACATTCTGTAATGTTGCTTCATATAAAACATTTGAACTCAAATCCAAAATGCTGGAGTTTAGAGCCAAATGTTTTAGCTTCACTGTCCAAAGGCATCAGTAGAGGAGTCTATGTCTACGGTGAGCTCACCTCAGAGCCATATACAGCCTGTATATACATGTACACACACAGTACTGGCTGGGCTCTGCTTCCAACACATCAGTGTAGTGACTAGGATAGGACACATATTATAGACAAGACCTGGGTAAAAATACATACCTAGCATACCAAATACATACCAAGCGTACCAAATACATCCCTAGCGTACCAAATACATCCCTAGCGTACCAAATACATACCTAGCATACCAAATACATACAAGCATACCAAATACATACAAAGCATACCAAATACATACCAAGCATACCAAATACATCCCGAGCGTACCAAATACATACCTAGCGTACCAAATACATACCTAGCGTACCAAATACATACCAAGCATACCAAATACATACCTAGCATACCAAATACATACCTAGCATACCAAATACATACCAAGCATACCAAATACATACCAAATACATACCTAGCATACCAAATACATACCAAGCATACCAAACACATACCAAGTACATACCTATCATACCAAATACATACCAAGCATACCAAATACATACCTAGCATACCAAATACATACCTAGCATACCAAATACATACCTAGCATACCAAATACATACCTAGCATACCAAATACATACCTAGCATACCAAATACATACCTAGCATACCAAATACATACCAAATACATACCTAGCATACCAAAAAGATACCTAGCATACCAAATACATACTTAGTACGCAAGTTAAATGCAAGGAGACATTTTAAAGTCACAAACACTCACGCAACAAACAAAGACCTGAACTTAAAAAACATTTTTAAACGTTATCTAAGTTCTTTAAAGAATGTCCTACTAGCTTGTCCCTGAGAGTGATGTGTTTGGCCTTGATCTAATTACTGTGTGACTGATTGAGGGACAGGTGGCCTTGAGCTGCCCATGACGTCAGAGCTCTGCTGCACCTGTGTAGATACGGGGCTGGGAAGTGTCTCTGGTCTGCTAACCCTATGACCGTATTTCAATTGTCATAAGCATCTTATCTGTCCTCGTATGCTGTCCATTTTTAGCCCACAAAACGTGAAATAACTGGCTCCTTTGAACTTTAACTCCAGATATGGAATGTGTGAGTATGGAAGAGGACCAAGCTTTTGTAGAACTATCAACACAGAACCGGGATATTTTATTTCAGCTCTTGAAACATGTGACCAACACTTTACATTTCTATTTGTTTTCAGTATATATGGTCAGTCACCGGCTTCATTAGGAAATGTGTTGATGATGGTGTACCCACAATAACAATCCGGACAAACCCCCAACCAGAAACCCTGGATGAACGGAGATATCCGTACAATGCAGAGAGCCCGTACTGCAGCATTCAATGTCAGCAGAACGGATCCCGATGACTCTGTGGGGGCGCTGCGCGGCTAGCAGGTACGAGCTCTGCAAATCCATTAGGGACGCAAAACACAACACAGCCTCAAACTTGAATTGATGTTCCACAACTCAGACTCACAACGCATGTGGCAAGGACCACAGACTATCAGACAAAAGGCAAATCCAGCTGTGTGGTGCCCACAAGCTCCCAGCTGAGTTGAACACATTCTGTTCTTGGACTGAGGCAGACAATAGCGAGACAATCCGGGAAGTTCCTCCTCCAGACAACCAGGAAGTTTCCATGGACCAGACAACCAGGAAGTCTCTTGCTCAAGAGACACAACAGGAAGTCTCTACTCCTCCAGACAACCAAGAAGTCTCTCGCTCTCCAGACAACCAGGTCTCTCGCTCCTCCTGACAACCAGGAAGCTCTCGCTCCTCCAGACATCCAGAAGTCTCTCGCTCCTCCAGACAACCAGGAAGTCTCTCGCTCCTCCAGACAACCAGGAAGTCTCTCGCTCCTCCAGACAACCAGGAAGTCTACTCGCACTTCCAGACAACCAGGAAGTCTCTCGCTGCTCCAGACAACCAGGAAGTCTCCCTGCTCCAGACAACCAGGAAGTCTTGCTCTCCAGACAACCAGAAGCCTTCCTTTGACAACCAGGAAGTCTCTCGCTCCTCCAAAACCAGGAAGTATTCTACTGAGACATTTATTTTCAGGAATTCTCTATTTTATAGATTTCCAGGTTGTCTGCATTGTTCTAGACAACCAGGAAGTCTCTCATTGCTCCAGACAACCAGGAAGTCTCTCGTGCTCCAGACAACCAGGAAGTCTCTGAACAACCAGGAAGTCTCTCGCTTTCCAGACAACCAGGAAGTCTCTCGCTCCTCCAGACAACCAGGAAGTCTCTCGCTCACCAGACATGACCAGGAAGTCTAACTCATCCAGACAACCAGGAAGTCTCTCTCTCCAGACAACCAGGAAGTCTATTAACTCAAACTAACTGTAGTCTCTCGCTCCTCCAGACAACAGACCTATTAGACAACCAGGAACTGTAGTGACTCCAGACAACCAGACCTCTCGCTAACTCATCTACCAGGAAGTCTAACTCGCTCCTCCAGACAATTAACTCAGGAAGTCTCTCGCTAGTAACTCCAGACAACCAGGAAGTCATCTAACTGTAGACAACCAGAAAGACCTATTAGACAACCAGGAAGTCTCTCGCTAACTCCAGACAACCAGGAACTCATCTAGACAACCAGGAAGTCTCACAACCATGACCTAGGAAGTCTCATCTAGACAACCAGTAGTCTCTCGCTCAGACAACCATGAAGTCCTCGCTTAACAGATCTAACCAGGAAGTCTCTCGCTCCTCCAGACATGACCAGGAAGTCTCTCGCTCCTCCAGACAACCAGGAAGTCTCAACTCCTCCAGACAACCAGGAAGTCTCTCGCTCCTCCAGACAACCATGAAGTCTCTCGCTCCTAGACAACCAGGAAGTCTCTCGTCCTCCAGACAACCAGGAAGTCTCTATTAACTCAGACAACCAGGAAGTCTCTCGCTCCTCCAGACAACCAGGTGCTTTCACTCATCTGAGGCTGATGTGAGGAAAACTCAAAACAGTGTGCTGACCAGCTAGTCTCCACTGACATCTTCAACCTGTCCCTGTCCCAGGCTGTAGTCCCCACCTGCTTTAAGGAGACCACCATCATCCTAGTGCCCAAGAAAATAGAGTGGCATGCCCAAATCATCTATCTGTAGTTCACCTCAGTCCTCATGAACTGCCTAGACTGGTCATGGCCCACATCAAGGCCTATTAAGGCCAATGGACCCACTTACATCTGGAAAGAGGAAGACCTATGACAATGCTGTTCATCTACAGTTCAGCATTCAACACTATTGTTCCCTCCACGTTTGTTACAAACTCAGAGCCCTGGGTCAGGACACCAAGCTCTGCAAATGGATTCTGGATTTCCTGACAGGCAGACCACAGGCTGTGAGGATCTCAACAATACCTTCTCCACACTGACTCAACACAGGTCCACTCCCAGGGGTGTGTCCCCAACTCTGCTCTACTTCCTGTTCATCAACCATCCAACTGTGTAACTTTGCACCACACCAACTCCATCATCTAGTCTCATGACTAACCACGGTTGTAGGCCTGATAACCTACCAAGAACAACGAGTCAGCCTATTAGGAGGTAATCTGAACTGGCATTTTGGTGTCAGGACAACAACCTCTTAACCATCAATGTCAGTGACAACAACAAAATGACCTGATTGTTGACTTCAGGAAGCAGAGGAGGGAACACGCCCGATCCACATCAGCGGGACTGCGGTAGAAGAGTCACACGTTTTAAGTTCCTCGGCATCCACATCACAGAGTACTTATCATGGACAAACAACACCACCACTCTTGTCAAGGGCACTAAGCGTCTCTAAGGCGGCTGAAGAACATGACCTAACTAACTCATCTAAATACAGTAACTGCACCATCGACATCCTGACTGATAACATCATCTAACTGTAGTAACTCACAACATGACCTCACAACTCATCTAACTGTAGTTACTCACAACATGACCTATTAACTCATCTAACTGTAGTGACTCCAATACACCTGAAATATTGACTCATCTAACCTTTATTATACTTAATACAACAAAACCTATTAACTCATCTAACTTTATTTTCAAACTTATGATATTAACTCATCTAACTGTTGCATGTAACATTTCATTGGACCTATGCATGTACGGGTTATGCGTGGTATACGACCAATAAAAACTAACTTGACAGTGGACTCACAAATGACCTATTAACTCATCTAACTGTAAACTCACAACATGACCTATTAACTCATCTAACTGTAGTAACTCACAACATGACCTATTAACTCATCTAACTGTAGTAACTCACAACATGACCTAATAACTCATCTAACTGTAGTAACTCACAACATGACCTATTAACTCATCTAACTGTAGTAACTCACAACATGACCTATTAACTCATCTAACTGTAGTAACTCACAACATGACCTATTAACTCATCTAACTGTAGTAACTCACAACATGACCTATTAACTCATCTAACTGTAGTAACTCACAACATGACCTATTAACTCATCTAACTGTAGTAACTCACAACATGACCTATTAACTCGTCTAACTGTAGTGACTCACAACATGACCTATTAACTCATCTAACTGTAGTAACTCACAACATGACCTATTAACTCATCTAACTGTAGTAACTCACAACATGACCTATTAACTCATCTAACTGTAGTAACTCACAACATGACCTATTAACTCATCTAACTGTAGTAACTCACAACATGACCTATTAACTCGTCTAACTGTAGTGACTCACAACATGACGTATTAACTCATCTAACTGTAGTAACTCACAACATGACCTATTAACTCATCTAACTGTAGTAACTCACAACATGACCTATTAACTCATCTAACTGTAGTAACTCACAACATGACCTATTAACTCATCTAACTGTAGTGACTCACAAAATGACCTATTAACTCATCTAACTGGTGACTCACAACATGACCTATTAACTCATCTAACTGTAGTAACTCACAACATGACCTATTAACTCATCTAACTGTAGTAACTCACAACATGACCTATTAACTCATCTAACTGTAGTAACTTACAACATGACCTATGAACTCATCTAACTGTAGTAATCGTTACAACATGACCTATTAACTCATCTAACTGTAGTAACTCACAACATGACCTATTAACTCATCTAACTGTAGTAACTTTGGGAAGATGAATCACTGTTTGAATATATTTTCAACTGACGGGTGATCGTTACACCTGACGGGTGATCGTTACACCTCTGATGGGTGATCGGGTGATCGTTACACCTCTGACGGGTGATCGTTACACCTGACGGGTGATCGGACGGGTGATCGTTACACCTCTGACGGGTGATCGTTACACCTCTGATCGTTACACCTCTGATGGGTGATCGTTACACCTCTGATGGGTGATCGTTACACCTGACGGGTGATCGTTACACCTCTGAATGGTGATCGTTACACCTGACAGGTGATCATTACAAGTAATGGGTGATCATTAGACTGTTCTGAGAGGTTAGAGACATCGAATCAGAGCCTCTCTCTCCCCTCACCGCCTCACTACTTCCCCTAAAGATTACGTGTTGAAAAACACACACTCATAATTCCATACACACTCACTTACTCACTAGAGGAGGCTGGTGGGGGAGGAGGTTAAGGAGGATGGGCTCATTGTAATGGCTGGAATGGAATTAGTGCAACGGAGTCAAACATGTGGTTTCTATGTGTTTGATTCCGTTCCATTTATTCCATTCCAGCCTTTACAATGAGCCCATCCTCCTAAAGTACCTCCCACCAGCTTCCTCTGACTCGCACAACCCTCTCTCTCACACACACACACACACATACTAGGGAATAGGGTGCTGTTTTGGGACACAACTATAGAATGTCTTACCGTCAAAGAACTGCTGCAGCGCTTCATTCTCTCCCAGAACATCAACGGGCACTGGGAGTCCTCCGGGGGGCTCCATGGTGATCAGCTGCCTGAGATACATAACTGTTATTGGGGGTGAAACAGTAGGCAAGGCCTAGGCTTGAGCACTGTGTAGGCCCAAGCATGTTCATGAGGAGGTAAACACACAGACTGTACAAAATGGAAGAAACCCCTTCACCAATGCCAACCTAATCTTTTTCAGGCTTGCATGGTAGGCTTTGAATGTAACTCCAGACTCTTAGAAAATTGGAGGCTCTGCTATTTCTGTAAGGAAAACATTCTGCCCGAGGTCAAACTACTTCTGTCAGGAAAACATACTGGCCGAGCTAAAACTATTTCTGTCAGGAAAACATAGTAGCCTAACAAACTATTTCTGTCAGGAAAACATACTGGCCTTGGTCAAACTATTTCTGTGAGGAAAACATACTGCCCTAGGTCAAACTATTTCTGTCAGGAAAATATACTGCCCTAGGTCAAACTATTTCTGGTCAAACTATTTCTGTCAGGAAAACATACTGCCCTAGGTCAAACTATTTCTGTCAGGAAAACATACTGGCAGAGCTAAAACTATTTCTGTCAGGAAAACATAGTAGCCTAACAAACTATTTCTGTCAGGAAAACCTAGAGGCCTAACTGAAAGTCAACCTGCCATGGAGTAAACTAACTGTCCGTATCCCCTGGTAACAGTTTCATAAAGCTGTTCTTCACCTGACATGGAGTAAACTAACTGTCCGTATCCCCTGGTAACAGTTTCATAAAGCTGTTCTTCACCTGACATGGAGTAAACTAACTGTCCGTATCCCCTGGTAACAGTTTCATAAAGCTGTTCTTCACCTGACATGGAGTAAACTAACTGTCCGTATCCCCTGGTAACAGTTTCATAAAGCTGTTCTTCACCTGACATGGAGTAAACTAACTGTCCGTATCCCCTGGTAACAGTTTCATAAAGCTGCTCTTCACCTGACATGGAGTAAACTAACTGTCCGTATCCCCTGGTAACAGTTTCATAAAGCTGTTCTTCACCTGACATGGAGTAAACTAACTGTCCAAATCCCTGGTAACAGTTTCATAAAGCTGTTCTTCACCTGACATGGAGTAAACTAACTGTCCGTATCCCTGGTAACAGTTTCATAAAGCTGTTCTTCACCTGACATGGAGTAAACTAACTGTCCGTATCCCCTGGTAACAGTTTCATAAAGCTGTTCTTCACCTGACATATGAGTAAACTAACTGTCCGTATCCCCTGGTAACAGTTTCATAAAGCTGTTCTTCACCTGACATGGAGTAAACTAACTGTCCGTATCCCCTGGTAACAGTTTCATAAAGCTGTTCTTCACCTGACATACTAAATGATGTAAACTAACTGTCCGTATCCCTGGTAACAGTTTCATAAAGCTGTTTCTTCTTCCTGACATGGAGTAAACTAACTGTCCTCAGTGTTTTCCTGGTAACAGTTTCATAAAGCTGTTCTACACCTTCACAACGACATGGATATTGTAAACTAACTGTCCGTAACCCCTGGTAACAGTTTCATAAAGCTGTTCTTCACCTGACATGGAGTAAATAACTGTCCGTATCCCCTGGTAACAGTTTCATAAAGCTGCTGTTCCCTTTGTAGTACACCTTTAGACCATGGACTAAAAGTGATGTGTAAACTGGGAAGACGACTTCTGTATTTGGATAGCATTGCCAGGTGTTCACGGAGTAAGAAAAAGCGATTAGACAGGTCTGACTGGTTGAAGATCTGTGCTTCCACTAACAAGACCTTTTAAAGACAAAAACGTCTTCCTCCTCTTCACTTTGTGTTGCTCTTCCAGGAAGGCCTTTCTCTATTGAGTTAAAAACGGTCCATCCGGTCTTCTGTTGGCCTCTTCTCTGCGGCTGTTAGTGTTTTTCTCTGGGAAAGCAGTTTTCAACTGTAGTAGGTTTCTCTTCTCTCTGCAAGGAAGCAATGGTTTCTCTTCTCTACTGACTGTTAGAAGGGAAGCGTAATGTCTCTCTCTCTGCAAGGTAATGGTTTCTCTTCTCTACTGACTGTTAGAAGCAATGCTTTCTCTACTGACTGAAAACCTTCTCTACTGACTCTTCACAACGTTCCTGACTGCTGTTATGTCGTTATGGTGTTAATAATAATTCATAATAAGTATTGCCTGCTTGACTGACAGGGTGTGTGTGTGTGTACTGTGTTAGTGTTTCCGTGTGTGTAATATACTGTAGAAGCATTATTGCTAATCCATGATTAATCATCATTACTATTGTCTCTAGTCTCAGCTCATTTATGGAATCTGTAATTTCTCTCTTGCTTTGGCTGGTCTGTTACCAGGGATACGGAAGCTAATGTCTCTCTCAGCTCAGCTCATTTAGGTAAATGTGTCTCTACTGACTGTGCTTTGGCTTCACACCTGAGAGGCTTTCTGTAATAATATACACGATGCATCCCAAATGACACCCTGTT
This sequence comes from Oncorhynchus keta, assembly GCF_023373465.1. Lineage (NCBI taxonomy): Eukaryota > Metazoa > Chordata > Actinopteri > Salmoniformes > Salmonidae > Oncorhynchus > Oncorhynchus keta. The sequence goes on along the minus strand of NW_026286527.1, from coordinate 9,979 downwards.
CCCTTTGTAGTACACAGCTTTAGACCAGGGCCTACTGATAGGGACTATTTTCTCTTCTCTACTGACTGTTAGAAGGGAAGCTAGTCTGTCATTTGGGACAAAGATACAGTGACTAAACTGCTGTGAATAACGTTAGGCTATTTTCTCCTAGATATTGACTTTATAGCATTGTCAGTTTTGTTCTATGAATTAAAGCTACTCTTCTCTACACTGTTAAAGTCAGCCGATACATGATGAGAAACGGTCAGCTTCTTATGACTGTTAATGAAGAAGGTGTTCAAAATGACTGAAACAGAAGGAAGCTAATGGTTGTCCGTCTCTACTGACTGTTAGAAGGGAAGCTAATGGTTTTCCGTCCCTACTGACTGTTAGAAGCTAATGGTTTCTACATTTACATTTACATTTAAGTCATTTGAGCTCTTATCCAGAGCGACTTACAAATTAGTGCATACACCTTACTTGACAACCAGTGGAACAGCCACTTGCATCTAAATCTTGTGGGGGGGAGAAGGATTACCTACCCTTACTTACCCCTATCCTAGGTATTCCTTGAAGAGGTGGGGTTTCAGGTGTCTCCGGAAGGTGGTGATTGACTCTTCTCTACTGACTGTTAGAAGCTAATGGTTTTCTGTCTCTACTGACTGTTAGAAGCTAATGGTTTTCTGTCTCTACTGACTGTTAGAAGGAAGCTAATGGTTTTCTATTCTCTACTGACTGTTAGAAGGAAGCTAATGGTTTCTCTTCTCTACTGACTGTTAGAAGCTAATGGTTTCTCTTCTCTACTGACTGTTAGAAGGAAGCTAATGGTTTATCTTCTCTACTGACTGTTAGAAGGAAGCTAATTTGGTTTCTCTTCTACTACTGACTGTTTCTCTTCTCAGACTGTTAGAAGGAAGCTAATGGTTGTCTGTCTCTACTGACTGTTAGAAGGAAGCTAATGGTTTCTCTTCTCTACTGACTGTTAGAAGGAAGCTAATGGTTTTTTCTCTACTGACTGTTAGAAGGAAGCTAATGGTTTCTCTTCTCTACTGACTGTTAGAAGGAAGCTAATGGTTTCTCTTCTCTACTGACTGTTAGAAGGAAGCTAATGGTTTCTCTTCTCTACTGACTGTTAGAAGCTAATGGTTTCTCTGTCTCTACTGACTGTTAGAAGGAAGCTAATGGTCTCTTCTCTACTGACTGTTAGGTTGAAGCTAATGGTTTCTCTTCTCTACTGACTGTTAGAAGGAAGCTAATGGTTTCTCTTCTCTACTGACTGTTAGAAGGAAGGCTAATGGTTTCTCTTCTCTACTGACTGTTAGAAGGAAGCTAATGGTTTCTCGTCTCTACTGACTGTTAGAAGGAAGCTAATGGTTTTTCTTCTCTACTGACTGTTAGAAGGAAGCTAATGGTTTCCGTCTCTACTGACTGTTAGAAGCTAATGGTTTCCTTCTCTACTGACTGTTAGAAGGAAGCTAATGGTTTCTCTTCTCTACTGACTGTTAGAAGCTAATGGTTTCTCTTCTCTACTGACTGTTAGAAGCTAATGGTTTCTCTTCTCTGACTGTTAGAAGCTAATGGTTTCTCTTCTCTACTGACTGTTAGAAGCTAATGGTTTCTCTTCTCTACTGACTGTTAGAAGCTAATGGTTTCTCTTCTCTACTGACTGTTAGAAGGAAGCTAATGGTTTTCCGTCTCTACTGACTGTTAGAAGGAAGCTGGTTTCTCTTCTACTGAGTTAAAGCTAATGGTTTCTCTTCTCTACTGACTGTTAGAAGGAAGCTAATGGTTTTCTTCTCTGACTGTTAGAAGGAAGCTGATGGTTTCTCTTCTCTACTGACTGTTAGAAGGAAGCTAATGGTTTCTCTTCTCTACAGACTGTTAGAAGGAAGCTAATGGTTGTCTGTCTCTACTGACTGTTAGAAGGAAGCTAATGGTTTCTCTTCTCTACTGACTGTTAGAAGGAAGCTAATGGTTTCTCTTCTCTACTGACTGTTAGAAGGAAGCTAATGGTTTCTCTTCTCTACTGACTGTTAGAAGGAAGCTAATGGTTTCTCTTCTCTACTGACTGTTAGAAGGAAGCTAATGGTTTCTCTTCTCTACTGACTGTTAGAAGGAAGCTAATGGTTTTCTCTTCTCTACTGACTGTTAGAAGGAAGCTAATGGTTTCTCTTCTCTACTGACTGTTAGAAGATAATGGTTTTCTGTCTCTACTGACTGTTAGAAGGAAGCTAATGGTTTCCGTCTCTACTGACTGTTAGAAGGAAGCTAATGGTTTTCCGTCTCTACTGACTGTTAGAAGGAAGCTAATGGTTTCCGTCTCTACTGACTGTTAGAAGCTAATGGTTTCTCTTCTCTACTGACTGTTAGAAGCTAATGAAGCTAATGGTTTTCTGTCTCTACTGACTGTTAGAAGGAAGCTGGTTTCTATTCTCTACTGACTGTTTTCCGGTTTTCGTCTCTACTGACTGTTAGAAGCTAATGCTGTCTCTACTGACTGTTAGAAGCTTTTCCGTCTCTACTGACTGTTAGAAGGAAGCTAATGGTTTCTCTTCTCTACTGACTGTTAGAAGGAATGGTTTCTCTTCTCTACTGACTGTTAGAAGCTAATGTCCTTCTCTACTGACTGTTAGAAGGAATGGTTTCTCTTCTCTAACTGGAAGCTAATGGTTTCTCTTCTCTACTGACTGTTAGAAGCTAATGGTTTCCTTCTCTACTGACTGTTAAGGAAGCTAATGGTTTCTCTTCTCTACTGACTGTTAGAAGCTAATGGTTTCTCTTCTCTACTGACTGTTAGAAGCTAATGGTTTTCTCTTCTATCTACTGACTGTTAGAAGGAAGCTAATGGTTTCTCTTCTCTACAGACTGTTAGTTGAAGAAGGTTTCTCTTCTCTACAGACTGTTAGAAGGAAGCTAATGGTTTTCTGTCTCTACTGACTGTTAGAAGGAAGCTAATGGTTTCTCTTCTCTACTGACTGTTAGAAGGAAATAATGGTTTTCTCTTCTCTACTGACTGTTAGAGGAAGCTAATGGTTTCTCTTCTCTACTGACTGTTAGAAGGAAGCTAATGGTTTCTCTTCTCTACTGACTGTTAGAAGGAAGCTAATGGTTTCTCTTCTCTACTGACTGTTAGAAGGAAGCTAATGGTTTCTCTTCTCTACTGACTGTTAGAAGGAAGCTAATGGTTTTCTCTTCTCTACTGACTGTTAGAAGGAAGCTAATGGTTTTCCGTCTCTACTGACTGTTAGAAGGAAGCTAATGGTTTTCCGTCTCTACTGACTGTTAGAAGGAAGCTAATGGTTTCTCTTCTCTACTGACTGTTAGAAGGAAGCTAATGGTTTCTCTTCTCTACTGACTGTTAGAAGGAAGCTAATGGTTTCCTTCTCTACTGACTGTTAGAAGGAAGCTAATGGTTTCTCTTCTCTACTGACTGTTAGAAGCTAATGGTTTCTCTTCTCTACTGACTGTTAGAAGGAAGCTAATGGTTGTCCGTCTCTACTGACTGTTAGAAGGAAGACTGTTAGAAGGAAGCTAATGGTTGTCCGTCTCTACTGACTGTTAGAAGGAAGCTAATGGGTTGTCCGTCTCCACTGACTGTTAGAAGGAAGCTAATGGATTTCCCGTCTCACTGACTGTTAGAAGGAAGCTAATGGTTTTCCGTCTCCACTGATTGTTAGAAGGAAGCTAATGGATTTCCGTCTCTACTGACTGTTAGAAGGAAGCTAATGGTTTTCCGTCTCTACTGACTGTTAGAAGGAAGCTAATGGTTTTCCGTCTCTACTGACTGTTAGAAGGAAGCTAATGTTTCCGTCTCTACTGACTGTTAGAAGGAAGCTAATGGTTTTCCGTCTCCACTGACTGTGAGAAGGAAGCTACTGATTTATCCCGTCTCTACTGACTGTTAGAAGGAAGCTAATGGTTTTCCGTCTCTACTGACTGTTAGAAGGAAGCTAATGGTTGTCCGTCTCCACAGTCAGTAGAGAAGGGAAAGGCTGAATGTGAACCTTACCTTTTCTCCAAAATGGAGTCCTGGCTGGTAGTTCCGTTGACAACCTTCTCTCCGACTTCAGGTACAATCCATTTGGCAAACAATATCCATTATATCTCAGAGCCCAGTTACTCCACGTTTGTTCACCCACCCAGGTAGTTGTTTCGGTAGATTTAGGCCTTTTGGTGTTGACAATAATATTCCCAGAATTGTGTATCCAAAATAATGTATATGTCACAGGTGTCTCTCCTGTGTACTTTGTTCTCTAGTCTGAAAGGTAAAACCATTCATACCCTGCGCAGGCGTTCTGCCTGTGTGTGCCAGGTGTCCTTGCCCTGGATCATAAAGCAGGTATTCATTACAGGTGACACAGAGGGTAGTACACTAAAAAGCAGTCTTGTATCTCTGGCCGACACTCTGCAAATAGAACACTGTCCATACAGATATACAGTACTGTCCATGCAGATATACAGTACTGTCCATACAGATATACAGTCCATACAGATATACAGTCCATACAGATATACAGTCCATACAGATATACAGTACAGTACTGTCCATACAGATATACAGTACAGTCCATACAGATATACAGTACTGTCCATACAGATATACAGTACAGTCCACTTCAGATATACAGTACAGTCATACAGATATACAGTACAGTCCATACAGATATACAGTACGTCCATACAGATATACAGTACGTCCATACAGATACAGTACAGTCCATACAGATATACAATGCGTCCATACAGATATACAGTCCATACAGATATATACAGTATCCCATACAGATACTACAGTACTGTCCATACAGATATACAGTACAGTACTGTCCATACAGATATACAGTACTGTCCATACAGATATACAGTACAGTCCATACAGATATACAGTACAGTCCATACAGATATACAGTACAGTCCATACAGATATACAGTAGTCCATACAGATATACAGTACAGTCCATACAGATATACAGTACAGTCCATACAGATATACAGTACAGTCCATACAGATATACAGTACTGTCCATACAGATATACAGTACAGTCCATACAGATATACAGTACTGTCCATACAGATATACAGTCCATACAGATATACAGTACAGTACAGTCCATACTCAGTACTGTCCATACATATGTACAGTACCATACAAATGTACAGTACTGTCCATACATATGTACAGTACTGTCCATTAAAATGTACAGTACTGTACATACAAATGTACAGTACTGTCCATACTGTTCCTAGGCAGTCATTGAAAATAAAAATTTGTTCTTAACTGACTTTCCTAGTTAAATAAAGGTAAAATAAATAAATAAAAACTATAAACAATTAATGAACATGCACCTGTGGAATAGTTGTTAAGACACAAACAGCTTACAGACGGTAGGCAATTAAGGTCATAGTTATGAAAACTTAGGACACTAAGAGGCCTTTCTACTGACTCTGAAAACACCGATCTGCATGAACATGCTAGGCATTCTGCAAGGTGGCATGAGGACTGCGGATGTGGCCAGGGCAATACATTGCCATGTCTGTACTGTGAGTCGCCTAAGACTGCGCTATAGGAGACAGGACGGACAGCTGATCGTCCTCGAGTGGCAGACCACGTGTAACAACACCTGCAGGATCGGTACATCCGATTGCGGGACAGGTACAGGATGGCAACACTGCCCGGGTTACACCAGGAATGTACAATCCCTCCATCACTGCTCAGGCTCTCTGCAATAGGCTGAGAGGGCTGGACTGAGGGCTTGCAGGCCTGTTGTCAGGCAGGTCCTCACCAGATATCACAGAGACAACGTCGCCTATGCTCTTGATGTTGCAGCTGTAGAACCTTGAAGATCTGAGGACCCATACCAAATCTTTCTAGTTTCCTGAGGGGAATAGGCTTTGTCGTGTCCTCTTCAAGACTGGTCCAAACACACACCAAGACATTCTAGTTTGTTGGTGAAGGAACTTGAAGCTCTCAACCTGCTCCACTACAGCCCCGTCAATAATATAATAATAATAAATATAATAATAATAATAATATAATATAAAATGAGAACGGGGGCGTGCTCGGTCCTCTTTTTTCTGTTGCCCACAATCATCTTCTCTGTCTTGATTGCGTTGACGGATAGATTGTTATTCTGGCATCACACGGCCAGGTCTCTGACCTCCTCCCCTATCGGCTGTCTAGTCGTTGTTCAGACCTACCACTGTTGTCGTCTGCAAACTTAATGAAGGTGTTGGGTGTGCCTGGCCACGAGGTCGTGGGTGAACAGGGAGTACAGGAAGGGACTGAGCACACACACCCCTGAGCTCAGTGTTGAGGATCAGCATCGCGGATCAGTGTGTGTTGCTACCTACCCTCACCACCTGGGGAGTCGACCCCGTCAGGAAGTACAGGATCCAGTTGCAGAGGGAGGTGTTAAGTCCCAGGATCCTTAGCTTAGTGATGAGCTTTGAGGGCACAGTGTTGGCTTACTGGGCTGTAGTCAATGAATAGCATTCTCACATAGAGTGTTCCTTTTGTCCAGGTGGGAAGGGCAGTGTGGCGTGCAAAAGAGACTGTGGATCTGTTGGGGCGGTATGCAAATTGAAGTGGGTCTAGAGTTTCTGGGATAACGGAGTTAATGTGAGCCATTACCAGCCTTTCAAAGCACTTCATGGCTACGGATGTAAGTGCTACGGGTCTGTAGTAATTTAGGCAGGTTGCCTTTGGGGACTATGGCGGTCTGCCTTGACTCATTTTGGGTCTTGTTTCTAGTAAACCAACGTAGCAGGTGTAGAAAGACACCTGAACGGCGTCCCTACCTCTTCATGGGGACCAGAAGTTAGGTTGAAGGGGAGCAGATGGAGAGCTGTCTCTGCCAAGACCTTTCCACTCGTTTCCACTTGAGAACACTGGGACGACAATACAGTCATTTCTCAGTACACAGTCTACGTCAGAGCCCAGAGTCATATTTCAGTACAGTGGTTCCTGTTCCCTAGACCAGTGGTTCCTATTCCCTAGACCAGCGGTTCCTATTCCCTAGACCAGCGGTTCCTATTCCCTAGACCAGCGGTTCCTATTCCCTAGACCTGTGGTTCCTATTCCCTAGACCTGTGGTTCCTATTCCCTAGACCAGTGGTTCCTATTCCCTAGACCAGTGGTTCCTATTCCCTAGACCAGTGGTGCCCATCCAGGGCTACTAGGATCCCTAGGGGGAACTTGGCCTATCCACAGGGGGTACATGAGAAGGCTCATGATGAGACCATAGGGTTACTGCTAAAAAGCACACGAGTGGGTACTACAGGTGTACTCTGGGAAGAGCAAAATTCCGTTGGTGGTACAGTAACCGAAAAAGGTTGGGAACCACTGCCCTATAGAGTGCACTACTGCTGACCAGAGCCCAACATGCATGTACCCTAGTCAAAAGCAGTGCACTATATAGGGAATAGGGTTCTGGTCTAAAGTAGTGCATTATATAGGGAATAGGGCTCTGGTCTAAAGTAGTGCACTATATAGGGGATAGGGCTCTGGTCTAAAGTAGTGCACTATATAGGGAATAGGGCTCTGGTCTAAAGTAGTGCACTATATAAGGAATAGGGCTCAGGTCTAAAGTAGTGCACTATATAGGGAATAGGTTACCATTTGTGATGCACAACATGGGTATTGAACCAGGAAGTATTTTATATGCAGTATAATTGTGTTCAGTCCAAGATAATAAAGTTTATAGTGTTGAATCTATACTGCAGAGGAGGCTGGTGGGAGGAGATATAGGAGTGTTGAATCTATACTGCAGAGGAGGCTGGTGGGAGGAGACATAGGAGTGTTGAATCTATACTGCAGAGGAGGCTGATGGGAGGAGATATAGGAGTGTTGAATCTATACTGATGAACTCTGTGATTGTGAAAGACGACAACAAATTGACATTTTTAAATGCAATAGAATTGCAAAACATATTGAAACAGTAACATCGTCAAAACTACTGTATTGAAAGGACGTCATTTCACCAAGATTTACAATCCAGTTGAAAGCCCAGAGACGTGGCAGGAAGAAGAACCATTAGCAGGAAGTTACCCTACTTTTATAAGACAACGCTTGGACAACGTGCAGAATGTACTGAACAGATCTATTTGTATTACGCAGTAGAATTGTGTCCTGACAATTTTACCCTTAAATGTGTCATCATATGTACACTGACTGAGTGTGTTTGGGACAACCGACTTCATGTTCACAAACAGAGACACGTTGGTTCCAGAGGTATACCATTTTTTATTCAGTGTGTTCCAGAAAGGCACTAAAATAAATTGAGGAAAGCTTGGAGTTGGAATGTTAACAGAGGACTTGGAGGGATGGAAGGATGGAAAACCAGGAGAAGGTATATAGATTGGAACGTTTTTTAGACCACACACACGCACACACACCACACGTACACACACCACAACGACACACACACACACCACACGTACACACACACATGACGACACAGCTACATACTTCTAACTAAAGGGTTGGTAAAGAACTAAAAAGCCAGAGAGAATGTTCTTCATCATCATCATCGATGTGTTTTCTAAAACCTTCAAAACATTTGTCCAGATTCTTCTAAAGTCCTTGTATTGGACAGAACCCAACAGAATCCTCCAGAATCTGCTCCCAAATGGCACCTATTCTCTACATCACGGGTCCCAAACATACGGGGCGTCGGAGTATCACGGGACCTTCCGATCTAAAACGAAGCGTCACTCCGCAATGCATTAGGCTAGAAACAAGTAGTAAAATGACAAAGAGGAAGACGCGACTCGGATGCACATGGGGAATGTATTTGCTTCGTCTCTATGACATCGAGAAGCTGAGCTTACGACCTTCTAAAGTCGAGGAGTCAAAAGAAATTGGACTTCACTTGCGGAGTAATCTTATACAATCTGTGACTCCGTCGCTATCAATTGATCAAATCACTTCCTGTAAAATATAATTTGCATAATTAAATTGAATCACTTCCTGTCAAATATAATTTGCATAATTAAATTGAAGGTTCATATAAATTATCGTAATAAAACATTTGGTAGCGGAAAACATTTGGGGAAATCAGGTCTAGACTATTTATTTCTATTATTATTGTTATCATCATCATGGAGGCTCCTGAGTGGCGCAGCTGTTTAAGGTACTGCATCTCAGTGCTACAGGAATCACTACAGACCCTGGTTCGATTCCAGGCTGTATCACAACCAGGCGTGATTGGGAGTACCATAGGGTGGAGCACAATTGGCCCCGCGTCGTCAGGCATCGTCAGGGTTAGGGGTTTGGCCTTGGTAGGCCGTCATTGTAAATAAGAATTGGTTCTTAACTGACTTGCCAAGTTAAATAAAAGGTTAAATAAATTGCCTACCTAAAACAAGTCATGAGACATTTTCCTAGGTCCCTAAAAAGAAACAAAATGAAGCTGGTGTTGTATTTAACAAAGGCAATCTCAATAAAAAATAATGAAGCACGTTTGGGAACCCCTGCTGTGCATACTGCACCACTACAGTAGTTAACTATATAGGGAATAGGGTGCCATTTGTGACTCAGCCTTGTAGTGTGGACAGAAGAGCTCATTCAGCGTTTCTTACATGTAATAACGGAGTCACATACAGCAGCAGCGTGGTCGTCACCATAGTTACGGTCCTCTGGTTTTAAATACGGACTGGAGATAGATGGATAGAATAACCACAGATGGCTGGATGGACGGAGCGCCTCGATTTACACTTGTTCTGTGTCCCAAATGGCACCCTATTCCATATTTAGTGCACTACTTTTGACCAGGGCTCATAGGGGCCACAAGTCGTGCACTACAGTGAACAGGGTGCCATTTTGGAAGCAACCGTTGGGTTTAGAGCACTTCCTCTCTGTTCCAATATGCATTCTAGCAGACCAATCAGAATGACAAGCAAAGGTCATGTTCCAGACAGACTGACTGAACTACCAATCCACTTACATCCTGAATAACTACTCACTGTTATTGGTAGACCAGTCAGTCTGAACTACCAATC